>NC_083471.1:125411-130411 GCF_030014155.1 Tachysurus vachellii | reverse complement strand
GTTTTCATTTTAGGTGTGTAATTTAAAGTTGTTGTGTATGTGAGTTTGTGTGTGCGTGTGTGTGTGTGTTTGTGTGTATACCTGTGGTACGGGCAGAGTCAACAGCCTGTTCATAGCTGGAGGTGGAGTACTGATTGTTTCTCATGTTTCTGCTCCATTCTTCTACTTGTTCCCTAATTGGAGTAACAACCCCCAAAACTTCAGCTGTGTGATTCAGAGCACGTTCTGCTGCCTCCTGAGTGGACTGCAGCTTCTGGACTACACACACACACACACACACACACACACACACACACACACACACACAGAAACATTTAATATAAGCCAGTGTCTACTTTGTCTCAAAGTTTCACTGTGTGTGTCCGTGTGTGTGTCTGTGTGTGTGTGTGTGTCTGTGTGTGTGTGTGTTTCACCTCTCTGGAAGGTGTTCATGTTCTTGATGAGCTCCTCCAGTGTGACCTGTGATGTCTGCAGCATGTCTCTTGTCTCCTCAATGTATGTTTTGGTGTCAGCTACGTTCCTCTCCACCTCTATAATGACACAGGTTACTTTACAGCTCCACCCAGATGATACAATCCACTCTATATTAAATCTACATCCTAAAAGGTTCATAAGCACTAAAGGCTATAACTGTGTTTAGAAGGAATACTAAGGCATACACTTTGATCACTTTGTGCACGTGTGTGTGCACGTGTGTGTGCTACACTACCTGTGTATTCAGAGTTGCGTGCCACAGACTCTTTAAACACGTCACTGCTCTGTGTTTTGAGGAAGTTCAGCTGGGAATTTAAACCATCAGGGGCCTGAAAACAAAAAACATGTATACAAGGGGACATCAGTTTCAGTACAATACACACACACACACACACATGGGCTGGATGAGTTATAGGACTTAATAGGTTAGAAGATGTCAGTTATGTGAAGTGTGTATGAATGAGTATGTAATGTGAGACAGGTGTATAGTGTGAGACTCACATCCTCCGTCCTGATGGACATGTTCTGTGTGCTCACACTAATCTCATCAGCCTCGTTGATGTATTTAACAATGTTGTCGTAGACGTTTGATGCTTCCAGAGCTTTCTGAACAAATCCATGTGTATCACTGCCCTTCAGGTTACTGACACAAACACCACACACACATCAGATTACTGACACAAACACTACACACACTCATTACATTACTGACACAAACACCACACACACTCATCAGATTACTGACACAAACACCACACACACATCAGATTACTGACACAAACACTACACACACTCATTACATTACTGACACAAACACCACACACACTCATCAGATTAATGACACACAAACACCACACACTGATTAGATTTCTGACACAAACACCACACACACTCATTAGATTACTGACACAAACACCACACACACTCATTAGATTACTGGCACAAACACTACACACACTCATTAGATTACTGACACAAACACCACACACACACTGATTAGATTTCTGACACAAACACCACACACACTCATCAGATTACTGACACAAACACTACACACACTCATTAGATTACTGACACAAACACCACACACACTCATTAGATTACTGACACAAACACCACACACAGTCATCAGATTACTGACACAAACACCACACACACACTGATTAGATTTCTGACACAAACACCACACACACTCATCAGATTACTGACACAAACACTACACACACTCATTAGATTACTGACACAAACACCACACACACTCATTAGATTACTGACACAAACACCACACACAGTCATCAGATTACTGACACAAACACTACACACACTCATTAGATTACTGACACAAACACCACACACACTCATCAGATTACTGACACAAACACCACACACACTCATTACATTACTGACACAAACACCACACACACACACTCATTAGATTACTGACACAAACACCACACACACTCATTAGATTACTGACACAAACACCACACACACAGTCATCAGATTACTGACACAAACACTACACACACTCATTACATTACTGACACAAACACCACACACACTCATCAGATTAATGACACACAAACACCACACACACTCATTACATTACTGACACAAACACCACACACACTCATTAGATTACTGACACAAACACCACACACACTCATTAGATTACTGACACAAACACCACACACACTCATTAGATTACTGACACAAACACCACACACACTCATTAGATTACTGACACAAACACCACACACAGTCATCAGATTACTGACACAAACACTACACACACTCATTAGATTACTGACACAAACACCACACACACTCATGAGATTACTGACACTAACACTACACATACACATAGTTATTATTGGTTTAGTGTTTAGTGTTTTAGTGTTTGGTCTTTTTCCATTCTGTTGTTTAGTGCTTGAATGTTTAGTATTTATTCATCCAGTGTTCAAATGTAGTATTTCATTGTTTAGCATGTATAATGGACGCACTGCTGCAGTTTGTGGGCGTGTCTCTGCAGCTCTTGAGCGTGCTCAGTAGCTCTCTGCACTAAGTTGTGATCTGCCTTAGAGAGCTGATCAGTTCTCTCGTTTATCAACACCGTAGCACCGTCAACCTCTGCGTGGTACTCTGTCACGTTCTACACACATTAAAATGAAATATAACGGTTACTACATCATCTATATTATATTCATGCAGACATTCAATACAAAATAGAATTAAATATAATATAATTACAATAAAATTAACAATATTAATTTAAGCTTTTTACCTTAACCATTGTACCCAAATCTGTCACACCCACAGCTGCCTTAATTAAGATATCATTGGCTGACATGACAGTCTGATTAACAGCATTATAACTCTCCAATAGATGATTCTTATGAGCCTGATACAGAAACACACACACACACACACACAAACAGTTGTGTAAATGAGGCTGGATATCAAGTGCATTAGGTGATTTGAGTGTGTGTGTGTGTGTTACCTCTCTGCGCTGCAGATGGAGCAGGTTGTGTGTGTGTGTGTTGTGTGTTTGCTGCAGTGTGTCATGTGCTTTATGCAGGTAAATCTGGCCATGTGCGAGACTCGAGCTGAAGTGTTTCATTAACTGTCTAACTGCAGGAAGTCGTCCCTCCATCAGCAACACACTCTTCTCCATCTGACGCACATGCTGCAGAACTACACACACACACAAAACTCTGCTCATGACATGACCATAATGCAGGCTGTAATTCTTTCCCTCATCCACACACACATAGTACACATGGTAGTACAGACTCACGCTGGTGTGTGAGTGTGTTCTCCTGTGTAACGAGTGACTGTCTGGGTGTCAGGTTGGTCATCCTCATGTGATTCAGCATGTGTTCAGCTTCACTCTCCTTCTGCTTTTGCTGCTCAGGTCCTACTTCCTGCTGCACTCTGTACACTTCCCAATCACTGATCATGTCTAAACACACACACACACGCACACACACACACACACACACACACACACACACACACACACACACACACACACACACAGGTTATGATGACATTAATCTGTGCTAAGCTAATTTATACATGTAAATTTAAAAGAGCTATATATGTGTAAAAGATATATGTAGAAGGTATATATTATATTATATTATATTATATTATATTATATTATATTATATTATATGTAAAACATCCTTCAGTATAAATAACAGTTTGATGTAAATCATTCATGTTAAATGTAAACAACAGTGTTAGTGACTGTACAGTATGTAAATGTACCTTCTATTAGCACATTAAGAGAGGTCAGATTAGCCGCTAGCATCTCGGCTACTGTAACGCTACGCAGTGTATCAATATCCACCTGCTTCCCTACTGACAGCACACCATCCTCCTGAACACACACACACACACACACACACACACACACACACACAAAGCAATAAAACACTAATTTAACTAAAATAAAATGATATAAATACTGTAGGTGTCTGAATATCACAAGCATCAGTAATAATAAACCTGGTGTGTGAGCAGCTCTGTGTCAGTCTGAAGGTGTACTGTTTCCTCCTCCAGCTCTCCTGTGTGTCTCCTCAACACTGCTGATTTGTTCCTCCATCCTACAAACTGCACCTGGACAAAACAATTATTAACACACATTACACACATAACACACATTACACACTTAACACACATTACACACACATTACACACTTAACACACACTACACACATTACACACATCACGCACATAACACACATTACACACTTAACACACACTACACACATTACACACACACTACACACACATCACGCACATAACACACATTACACACTTAACACACACTACACACATTACACACACATTACACACACATCACACACATAACACACATTACACACTTAACACACACATTACACACCACACACATTACACACACATCACACACATAACACACATTACACACTTAACACACACTACACACATTACACACACATTACACATTACACACATCACACAGATCACACACATTACACACAGCACACATTACACACTTAACACACACTACACACATTACACACACATCACACACCACACACATTACACACATCACACACATCACACAGATCACACACATTACACACAGCACACATTACACACTTAACACACACTACACACATTACACACACATCACACACCACACACATTACACACATCACACACATCACACAGATCACACACATTACACACAGCACACATTACACACTTAACACACACTACATACTTCACACATATCACACACATCACTTTTCAGGATGTGTGTACACACAGTACTCACACTGAGTGTGTGTGCAGTGTAGTTGTAGTATTTGAGGCGGTCATATGCTGCAGCTCCAGTAGAGATGTTCAGGACGCTGCTCCTTAACTGATCCACTGTTTTATTGGTCTGACGCACATCACCAATCAGGTGCCAAATACACTCATCACAGTCTGATCCACACACACACACACACACACAGACACACACAGAGTGA
>NC_083471.1:107911-120411 GCF_030014155.1 Tachysurus vachellii | reverse complement strand
AGAGTCCCTCCTGTTGTTCCTGTTGTTCTAACCACAGCTCTGAGTTATTTCTAGTTTGTTGTGCATTGCAATTTTTAGGTCTATACCAACTTTCATTGTCATGATTTTGGAGGGATGCCACCAATCTGACCCAGGTGCAGAGGATCGAATACAGAATCCTCCAGTTTAATGCCAGTTAATTATGGGGTCCATCAAGGGTCAGTTTTAGGATCTCTGCTTTTCTCAATATACAGTACATGCTTCCCTTAGGGAACATCATTAGAAGGCATGGGATTAGTTCCCACTGTTATGCTGATGATACACAGTTATTCATCTCATCAAAACCAGATGAAATAGCTAAATTGTCCAAATTAATGGAGTGCGTAAAAGAAATTAAATATTGGATGAGCTGTAATTAATTTTCTGTTGTTAAACTCCGATAAGACAGAAATACTACTTATCGGTCCAAAAACCAGTACATAGAAACTCTTCCATTTAGAGGGACGTTCTGTTACTAGTAGCTCGACAGTGAAAGACCTGGTGTTTATTAGACAGTAACTTGTCTTTAAAATCATATCACCATATTACAAACACAGCCTTCTTCACCTTAGAAATATTGCCAAGCTGAGAAACATCCTGTCTGTATCTGATGCTGAGAAGCTAGTTCATGCTTTCATGACCTCTAGACTGGACTATTGTAATGCATTACTAGGTGGTTGTCCTGCATCTTTAATAAATAGGCTACAGTTAGTCCAAAATGCAGCTGCCAGAGTTCTCACTAGGACAAGAAAGTATGACCATATAACCCCAATTTTATCATCTCTACACTGGCTACCTGTTAAGTTTAGAATTGATTACAAACTGCTGCTACTTACGTACAAGGCTCTTAATGGTTTAGCTCCCATGTATCTAACTAGTCTTCTAACACGTTACAATCCTTCACGCTCTCTGAGATCACAAAACTCAGGACTTCTGGTAGTTCCCAGAATATCTAAGTCTACTAAAGGTGGTAGAGCGTTTTCTTATTTAGCTCCCAAACTCTGGAATAGTCTTCCTGATAGTGTTCGGGGCTCAGACACACTTTCCCAGTTTAAATGTAGATTAAAAACTCATCTCTTTAGTCAGACGTACACATAATACATCCCATAATATTGTGCTCTATTACATCAGACTTGTTACTATTATAAACAGCAGCTACGTTAATTCCTCTCCACTGCTTCTTTCTCTCTACTCATCCCGAGGCATCCAGAAACTGTACCAGCTCAGATCGTCTTCCGTGTCATGAAGATTTTGGACATCCACTGAGATGAGGGCGACTCTGAGGATCCTGAGACATCTACAGATCTACCAGCTCCAGTTAAACTCTGCTTCATGAAGATTTCACACATGTTAAGAGGAGATGTGAAGTCCATGTGGTCTCTGAGGACAACAACCTCCTCATCAATACAACATTTGTCAGACTGTATCTGACTGTAGAAAGGACATTATTCGTAATAACACTCTGTGGTGTTTATAACAGTTTATAATCACTCTCACTCCTGTGGTGTCACCCAAATGAGGATGAGGTTCACTTTTGAGTCTGGTTCCTCTCAAGGTTTCTTCCCTTTACATCTAAAGGAGTTTATTCCTTACCACAGTCACCTCAGACTTGTTCATTAGGGATAAGAACAATCACAACACTAAACAATGACTTGACAAAGATAAAAGGGCACAAAAGGGCAGGTATAAATAAGTCGACACATTATGATCCAGTAGGTGAAACACCAGCCACAGAATTGTCCCAGTGTTTCCTGACTGTGAAGTGTTCAGGATTTTATTTTTTCATTTGAAGTTTCTTAATCAACAGTGTGTAGTTGTGTAGTAAGGACACGTCATCATTATTTTATTAGTGTCTATCTGAGATAACACATTGTAGTTCTATTTTTATTTTATATTTTTAGTTTTTTTTACATAGAATTAAAAATGTGAAACACAAAACAGCCAGAAATAAATAAATAAATAAAAGCTTTTGTTGTTTCTATCTAGTGATTATGTGTCACATTTCAACATGTTTGTACTTATTTATGTAGTTTGTGTGTTTGTTGTGTGTATTTATAATACAGTGTTGTGGGTTGCCAGATCTCTAGTTAGATGTGTTTCTGTTTTGTGTTGTAACAGATCATGAATTCATGATGTTGTACTTTATAAAGTCCAAACACACACAATACCACTCTGTTCCTGTGGTCTGAGCCTGCTCTGTCTCACATCATCAAACGAACATTTGTGCTGCTTAGACACACACACACACACACACACACACACACACACACACACACAGAGCTGTGATGCATTTTTTCCACTGTGTTGGGTGTGTGAACATTGCAGCAGCTGTGAAGTGAGAAACTTCTCAGAGTGAATTTTTTCACTGATTTTTACACACAGTTCAGACTAGTGTTACTAATGACCACACACACACACACACACACACACACACACACATAGCTGTTGTAGCTGGACATCCGGCCTCAGAGGTCAGACAGGATTAAGCAGCTGTGTCGGAGACGCACACACAAACACACACACATAAACACACACACACACCATCGCTACATTACCTCTCTGTTGCTCCTTACCTGTTTAACAAGCATAACTGCACTTACATGCACACGCCACTCAGGAGGGCATTATACAGTACATTATACACAGTCTGCAATTTACTGGTTGTCTAGCGATTATCTGTGTGGTGAGTTTTTGAGACGTGTGTGTGTGTGTGTATAAAAGCCTGAACAACTGGATGCAGGACAACAGGGATTTTGGGAGTAAAGATCGTGGGAAACTGCTGAGATTTGGGGTTTGAGTCATCAGGGCCTCAAGGAAGCTTCTGCAGACAGGAAGTGTGTGTGTGTGTGTGTGTGTGTGTGTGTGTGTGTGTGTGTGTGTGTGTGTTCAGTTTGAGGTTTATTCCTGTATCTGTAAATGCTACATCGCTAACACACGGGTTATTTAGACTCACAGCTAACAGTCATGTAAAGACAATGACATGATGAACAGCTGGTGCTACAACACATTCGCCCTTTAGCCACAAAGCTCTCTCTCTCTCTCTCTCTCTCTCTCTCTCTCACACATACACACACATGATGTTTACTTTAGAGAAGAAGGAGAAGGAGAAGGTGCAGGAGAGACAGACAGATGGAGAGAGAGACAGAATATTTATATTTTTCACAAACTTTAAGTAAATTTCTGAAAATTATTGTTTTAAAGACACTCACACTCACACACACACACTCACACACACACTCACACACACACACACTCACATATAGACACTCACAGTGTAGACGGGTTCCTTTTGAGCGAACAACTCCGAGAACACGCAGGAAATAAACGCAAGACGAACCACAGCAGTCATGTCTCTCCTTCTGTCCATCTGTGTGTGAGACTGTCTGTCTGTCTGTCTGTCTGTCTGTCTGTCTGTATCCCGCTCCCCCTCTGTCCCTCACTGAGCCTTTTCTTACTCGTTTACTCCCTCACTCCACTGCTTACTCTCTGGAAGCCCAGCCCAAACTCCCTCTCTCTTCCTCTCTCTTCCTCTCTCTCCCTCGCTCCCTCACACACAGAGACACACAAACTGAGACAAGAGTTAAATCACATACAGATGGGAACACAGAGAGAAAAAGAGAGTTAGACATGCAGAGAGAGAGAGAGAGAGAGAGAGAGAGAGAGAGAGAAACAACTATGACAGGAAGAAAAGCTGGGAGAGTCCTACAGTTGGACAAAAAGACAGATGGAGTAATTGATAGTTCAGGGTTCGTGACCCTTTAACCAAAACAAGAGACTCACACTCACACGACACACACACACAAACACACACACACACACACACACACTTCTACTCTCACTGTCTGTGTAAAACAATTGCTAGCACAATCATTAGCCTCGGTCATTAGCATGCTCATAACCTAACTGACTGTAAAAAAAAAGAAAAATAGGAAAAAGTTTCATTACAGTAAGTGACTGGTTGTCATGGTAACCCCAGGAAGATTTAGTAAGTTTTGCCAAGCTAGTTATTGTCACGTACCACATTGTCACATGTGTGCTTTAATTCTCTTTATTTTAATATATCTTACTTCTGGTAAGGTAGGATTCTGACTTTTGTGTGTTTTCTGCTTAACTCACTTTGTTATATTCTATAGCATTGTTGATCTTAAAGTGTTGGTCTTTGTGTAGTTGTTCTCTCAGCTGATTAATCAGGAGTAGTTTCAGTCTCCATTAAGGTGTGAATTATGGGCAGGACTTTACTCATTTAAATTAAAGGTTCACTGTAAGTATCTCTCTAATACCTCTAATGCATTGTAAATAAGTGCCTAGTACTGTTTTTATATTAGTTTATATATTTTACCAAACCATATCTTAAAATTTAACTCTTGGTTGACTGAAGATATGTGCATCAAACTCATCTCTGTAATCAACACTTACGGTCAGAGGCGCTCTCACCTACAGAGCAGAGGTCACAATCCCAGTAACCTCATCTACCCTCCTCTGTTGTGTAAGTCTCACACAGTGGTGGTAGGTGGGCTCTGGAATTGTCAGTCTGCTGTAAAGAAAGCTAATTTTATCTCTGCTTTATCTTCCCATTACTCCTTTGATTTTCTGGCAGTAACAGAGACCTGGATATCCCACAGAACACTGCTACACCAGCTGCTCCATCCTCTGCCTATGCTTTCTCTCACACACGATGAGAAACAGGCAGGGGTGGTGGTACAGGTCTACTGTTGTTAAGGAGATGGTGCTTTACACCTCTCCTTTTGTCTCATTTAACAAATTCCTCTTTTGAATTTCATGCCATTTCAGTTACCTCTCCAATCAACCTTATTATCTGTCATGATTCAGCCTGGACTTTTGGCCATGTGCTATTGTTGTTGTCACGTGTCTGCCCTTCGTCTGCTCCTCCCTGTTTCATCACCTGTTCCTAATGTTGTCATTATCTTTATTGTATTTAAGTGAGCCGTGTTGCTGAATGCAGCGCGGAATCATTAGTTTCATTATACCCGGTGTGGTGTCTAGTCCATGTTAAGTCGTCATCTGTTTTATTTCTGTTCTCGTCATGTTTTTGTACCTGTCTTCATCATTTATTAAACCCCCTTTCATTCAAAGCTATCCTGCCTACGGGTCTGTCTCCTTCCAACCACCCGGTTGTTACAGAATGATTCCGCCTAAGTCACTCAGACCCAGCAGGATGGCTTCAGCTCGGACCGGCTTTTATTGTCGTTTTCTCCTGGACTGTTCCGTCAGTTCTTTGAGCTTTTTAGTTTTTTTGGTTGACATCGCTCTGTCCTTTTTCCTGTGAGGCACGCCGCTCCAGTTTTCGGTTCCGTCCAAGGCAGACGTCGCCTCACTTCCGTCGCGGAGGATGTCACCATTCAGGGTTTTTTGCTCCTTTTTGTTTTTTGGTGCTCTGCGGCATCGCCCCGCCCTTTTTCCGTGCGAAGGACAACGCTCCAGTTCCGGTTCCGTCCGAGGAGGGCACCGCTTCGCTTCTATGCGGGGGGTGCTGCAGGCCCAGGGCAATGGATTCTTCCCACCCTCCCACCATTAATATTCTGGTCTTCAGGACGTGAGTCTGGCTGCGGGGTGTCGGTGGTTGTGTTCGGCCCGTCAGCTTGGCAGTGGATATCGCTCGGCCCTCCAGCTCGGCTGTGACGTCATTCGGCCCTTCAGCTCGGCTGAGGATATCGCTTGGCCCTTCAGCTCGGCCATGGAAGTCGCGTGGCCCTTCTGCTTGGCTAAGGACGTCGCTCGGACCTTCTGCTCGGCTGTGGACGTCGTTCGGCCCCTCTGCTCGGCTGAGGACGTCACTCGGCCCTCGCTGCTGTGCCGCCGTGTGCCTTACTCCCCCCATCGGCCTTCGCCGTGTTCCTCGTTCCCTCATCGGCCTTTGCCGTGTTCCTCGTTCCCACATTCGCCTTCGCCGTGTTCCTTGCTCTCCCCATCTGCCTTCACCATGTGCCTCGCCTCCCCTCCTGGACTCTGACAGGGTTTGGCGCTTCGGGAGCCGCGCCTTGGGGGGGGGGTTCTGTCATGATTCAGCCCGGACATTTGGCCATGTGCTATTGTTGTTGTCACGTGTCTGCCCTTCGTCTGCTCCTCCCTGTTTCATCACCTGTTCCTAATGTTGTCATTATCTTTATTGTATTTAAGTGAGCCGTGTTGCTGAATGCAGCGCGGAATCATTAATTTCATTATACCCGGTGTGGTGTCTAGTCCATGTTAAGTCGTCATCTGTTTTATTTCTGTTCTCGTCATGTTTTTGTACCTGTCTTCATCATTTATTAAACCCCCTTTCATTCGAAGCTATCCTGCCTACGGGTCTGTCTCCATCCAGCCCCCGGTTGCGACATTATCATTGTTATTTACCGCCCTCCTGGTCCCCTAGGAGACATCCTGGAAGAACAGGACACACTGCTTTGTGCTTTCCATTCCGACAGCACCCATCTGATGGTGCTTGGCGATTTCAACCTCCCCTCTGACAAGCTTCAATCTTCTTCCCTCCTGACTCTTCTGGACTCATTCGCCCTGAATTCCCTGAATTGCGCTAGCGGCACAAACAGCATGCACGCCGAGAGAGCTGGAGATGTAAACAGGTTCACCATCTCGGAGCATGACGTGAGGAGGGCATTCAGAAAAGTGAACACCAGGAAGGCAGCACGACCAGATGGCATCACTGGTCGAGTTCTGAAAGCCTGCACTGACCAGCTTGCACCGGTGTTCACTGAGATATTCAACCTCTCACTGGCACAGTCTATTGTCCCCTCATGCTTCAAGCAGTCCACCATTGTTCCTGTCCTGAAGAAACCCCAGCCCACCTGCCTCAACGATTAACAATTAGCCCTGACCTCAGTAGTGATGAAGTGCTTCGAGAGACTGGTCAGAGACTTCATCACTGCATCACTACCAGACACACTGGATCCACTACAGTTCACGTACCGCCAGAACTGCTCTACTGAGGACGCCATCGCTCATCTTCTGCACAATACGATGGACTCCACGACCATCATCAAGTCTGCTGACGACACTGTTGTGGTGGTCCTGATCTCCAACAATGACGAGAGGGCCTACCTACAGGAGACTAAAAACCTGGAGAGATGGTGCCAGGAGAACAATCTTCTCCTGAACTTCAGCAAGACTAAGGAGTTGATAGTGGACTTCAGCACGAAGCAGGAGCGGTCATATCAACCGCTAAACATCAACGGGACCCCAGTGGAGAGAGTGGACAGTTTCCGGTACCTTGGTGTTCACATCACCTGTCTTGGTCCTGTCACATGAACACCCTGGTGAAGAAGGCCCGGCAGCATCTGTACCACCTGAGACACTTAAGGGACTTCAAACTTCCCTCTCAGTTGCTAAAGACTTTCTACACCTGCACCATTGAGAGTGTCCTGAAGGGTAGCATCACTTCCTGGTTCGGGAACAGCACCATGCAGGACAGGTGAGCCCTCCAGAGGGTGGTGCGGTCAGCTGAACGTACCATCCACACCGAGCTCCCTGACCTGCAGGACATCTACAGCACGTGGTGCAGGACCAGAGCCAGGAAGATTGTAAAGGACCTCAGCATCCCAACAATGGACTCTTTTCTTTGTTCAGGGAAACGTTTCCAGGAAATGCTATACCAAGAAACAGCCAGGATCTGGTACTGGACCTCTCCCTCCATCTTCATGGTTTTTCTACACAGCATAGTGCCACTTTATACACTTTATACACTTTATACACACCACACTGCACATAGACACTTTAAGGACAATCATTAAAACCATACGTTTTTATGTATATACATTATTTTTCATTTATTTTTCACATATATTTTCATATTTCTATAGTTTTTATATAGTTTATACTTTTTATTTATCTATCACCTTTTGGTTATATTTTGTATCCCAAATTGCATTCCTTTTATGTTTGAATACCGAACAGATGCAAAAAGCATTTCACTGCATGTCGTAATCTGTATGTGTGTGTGTGTGTGTGTGTGTGTGTGTGTGTGTGTGTGACAAATAAAATTTGATTTGATTGATTTGATTTGAAGCTCAACAGCTACATCCCCACACACAAAGGAGGAAATGTTCTGGACCTGGTTTTCAACCGTCCTTCCCCAGCTACAGACATGACTGCTGTATACTGTATACTGCATACTCCACTTTACATCTCTGATTATCACCTGGTATCCTTCATCAACACTATCCTATTCTAAGTAAAACTAACTTTCAGCATCTCAGTCTTACCTGCCGCAACCTCCATTCTGTCTCCCCTTCTTCTGTAGCTTCTGGCACTCTTTCATATCTTCCTGATCCTGGCTCCTTTTCCTCCTCACTACCCTTGCACTCTCTTCCCTCAACCATGGACTTTCTCTGCTCTCTGTCAACTAAACCCAAGAAGACTTCTTGTTCTGCTCCTTGGCTGGTCAGATGTGTTGGGCAACAAATGAAGAGAGCTAAGATCATCTGAAAGAATGTAGAAGAAATCACAAATTGATGCAGATCTTGACTCTTACCCTAAACTCCTGGCCAAGTTCTCCTCAGATGTGACTTCTGCCAAGACTTCCTTCTACAAAGAAAAGCTTGAAGCTTCGGCACAGACCCTTGGAAACTCCACAACATCATCTCTTCCCTACTCAACCCTAATATCGTGGATGACCGCTCAACAATTGAAGCTCAATCTCAGCTGAACTGCTGATCAACAGATGATTCATCCCCCGGTCATGATCTTACCTATCAACTTATACCTTCACAACGATCTGATCTCCCCTTCAGCTTGCAACCTTGGACAATCAACTGTCCTTTTCCTCAAATGTTGCTAATGTCACACGCTCATTTTGTCCTACTCTATGACATTAGAAGGATTCGGCCATTTTTGTCCACACAGGCTGCTCAAGTATTTGTTCAGTCTCTTGTCATATCAAGACTGGACTACTGCAACTCACTGCTGGAAGGTCTAAAAATGAACACAATTTGTCCTCTGCAAATGATCCAAAATGCAGCTGTGTGACTTGACTTCAACCTGCCAAAGTTCTCCACACCACCACACTGCTGTGTTCCTCCACTGGCTCCTGTAGCTGAACACATCAGATTTAAACACTGATGCTTGCCTTCAAAGCCAAAAATGGACCATCTCACTCTCACCTCAAAGCCCTCATCACTCCTCACACTGCACCTCACACTGCACCACACACCCTCAGATCTACAGCCCTGCTCCACTGGTCCCATCATCTCTCAGGGTAAGAGGTAAGTATATGACAAATCTCTTTTCTGTTCTGGCACCAAGGTGGTGGAATGAACTTCACCAAGGGGTCCAGACAGCTGAGAACACTTTGAACAGTGTTTTAGGCTCATGGTATCTTAAGTCTGTAACCTAGTGAACAAGAGTTAATGTATTAACTTAAATTGAAATTGAGACTTAAAAGCAATTTTGCACTCGTGCTTTGAAGTCACACATCGCTCAGGATAAGGGAGTCTGCCAAACGCTGGAAATGTAAATGTAATCTCCACAATAAAGTGATGTTTTGAAATTTTTAGGATTCCACATAATTTGTCTCACACACACACACACACACACATATCTTTGTGTGTCCTACATGCAGGAATGTGAGAAGCTGTTTATTGCTCATGAGATGGTGAACAGCCGCACTGTTATTCCATAGGATCACACACACACTCACACTCACACACACATAGAGCCACATAGCATTTCTATGTTAAGGTTAACTTTAGTGCTGTAGTGTTGGTTCTTTGTGTCAAGTTAAACCTGTGTGTGCAAAGAGAAATGCCTTGTAGTTGTGCTAAACTAGTTTTTGTTATAGTTTCAGTCTTATGAAAGATATAACCATGGTTACTAGCAAAGCTGTTACTATGGGCTGTGACAGTGAAAGGAATGCGTGTGCTGTTAAATTTTTTTTTACCCTGGAACTCAAGACACACTGAAAGATAACACACACACACACACACACACACACACACACACACACACACACACACACACACACATATGTGTCATGCATGATTGTAACTGCATTCCAGTGTTAATCAATTAAATATTTCTATGTTAGTGTGGGGGAGAGTGAGAGATTTATGTGTGTGTGTGTGTGTGTGTGTGAGAGAGAGAGTGTGTGTGTGTGTGTGTGTGTGTGTGTGAGTGTTTACTGATATGTGGTGAGTTTTTCCAGATGTGTTGTTTACCAAAATTACCAACACAATCTCACACACATATACACATGAAAACACACACACACAAACACACACAAGTGTGTGATTAGTGTTTCCTGCATCCGCTGGGAATTCTGGGAAAACAAGCTGTGCAATTCCAAAGCACTGATCCAAGCCAGATGTTGAGAGAGAGAGAGAGAGAGAGAGAGAGAGAGAGACAGAGAGAGAGAGAGTGTGTCTGTGTGTGTGTGTGTGTCTGTGTGTGTGTGTCTGTGTGTGCGTGTCTGTGTGTGTGTCTGTGTGTGTGTGTATGTGTGTGTGTGTGTATGTGTGTGTATGTATGTGTGTGTGTGTGTGTGTGTGTGTTCTTACTGTTCTTGAACCCCTAAGCAGTCCAGCACTGTGTCAACAATCTTGTCCTGCTCCCTTATTTGCTACACTTTAACATCAGTAGCACTATGTAGTGCACTAACACAGAGTCCACTGGTTACTGCTGCTGTCATCTGGTGGTGAGACTCTGCAGTCACAATTAAATTTAATCTTTTGTTTGTTTGTGCTTATAGAGTTAGTATTTGTGTAGCTTAGTGTTTGTGTGAGTTATAGTTTGTGAGGTAGTGTTTGTGGGGTAGTGTTTGTGTGAGTTATAGTTTGTGAGGTAGTGTTTGTGAGGTAGTGTTTGTGTGAGTTAGTATTTGTGTAGGCTGCACTCTCTTCCTAAAACCCTAGATGGCAGTGTGTTCATATTCCAGTCAAAATACAGCACAGAAGATCTGATACACACTCTGTTACACACACACAGATACACAGACTGATACATATTCTAATACACACTGTTACACACTCTGTTACACACACACAGATACACAGACTGATACATATTCTAATACACACTGTTACACACTCTGTTACACACACAGATACACAGACTGATACATATTCTAATACACACTGTTACACACTCTGTTACACACACAGATACACAGACTGATACATATTCTAATACACACTGTTACACACTCTGTTACACACACACAGATACACAGACTGATACATATTCTAATACACACTGTTACACACTCTGTTACACACACACAGATACACAGACTGATACATATTCTAATACACTCTGTTACACACTCTGTTACACACACACTGATACACAGACTGATACATATTCTAATACACACTGTTACACACTCTGTTACACACACTGATACACAGACTGATACATATTCTAATACACACTGTTACACACTCTGTTACACACACTGATACACAGACTGATACATATTCTAATACACACTGTTACACACTCTGTTACACACACACTGACACACAGACTGATACATATTCTAATACACACTGTTACACACTCTGTTACACACACACTGATACACAGACTGATACATATTCTAATACACACTGTTACACACTCTGTTACACACACACTGATACACAGACTGATACATATTCTAATACACACTGTTACACACTCTGTTACACACACACTGATACACAGACTGATACATATTCTAATACACACTGTTACACACTCTGTTACACACACACTGATACACAGACTGATACATATTCTAATACACACTGTTACACACTCTGTCACACACACTGATACACAGACTGATACATATTCTAATACACACTGTTACACACTGTTACACACACACTGATACACAGACTGATACATATTCTAATACACTCTGTTACACACACACTGACACACAGACTAATACATATTCTAATACACACTGTTACACACTCTGTTACACACACACTGATACACTGATGTACCACTACGGCACAACATTTTAACATAAGGCCAATGGTTACCATGGCAACAGGCTGCACCCTTCGGTTACATATTATGTAGGATTTCATATTCACAAAGGAAGAGGATAAAACAGTAAGTCAAATTTTATTGTGTGTATTTTCTTTTTCTCTTCCTGCAGCTGTGAAAATATCACTATAGGAATGCAGAACTGAGGGGGAACTTCCTGTTTCGCACACACACACACACACACACACACACACACACACACACACACACACACACACACAAGCCTTTATGAAGGCTATAGAGCAAATCTTTTATGCAGTGTGTGTATGTGTGTTTTACAGTGCCCCAGATCAAGGAGGGAAGCAATTCACAGACATGCACTCTGAATGGGGAAAACCTGGCTTTGGAAAGTGTGTGTGTGTGTGTGTGTGTGTGTGTGTGTGTGTGTGTGTGTGTGTGTGTGTGTGTGTGTGATTACTCTGTTCACTGTGACTTTATCATAATAAAAGCACTTTTTGAAGTCACAGTGCTTTTTTTAATCCGCTTTAAGGCAC
>NC_083471.1:90411-102911 GCF_030014155.1 Tachysurus vachellii | reverse complement strand
ATTAGAGACAGTTATCTTTAAATAATGATAGGTTAAGACACATAGAGGGAGTATATACACTAAATACTAAACTACACACATACACAGAGCTGATGGTGTTTTAGAGGTAGCAGTCTGAAAATAAAACTCTAACTAGAGAGGAAACACACACACAGACACTGCTATTGACACTACTGAGTCAAAACACACACACACACACACACACACACACACACAAACACACACAATGACTTGTGGAGGTGTTCAGTGTGTAGATAATGTTCCTGACTCTGTATGACACACTAATATAAACACTGACAGTAAAATCACTCAGGTAGGAGGCGGGGCATAAAGTCTACAGGCGGAGCCTCGGATGAAAACAATCATATATTTAGACAAATTTTGATGTCAGTGTGACAAAGTCAGTCTGATAGTCTGAAACTATTTCATGACAGAAAAGATAGTTTGAAGCTGAAAGAAAGAAAGAAAGAAAGAAAGAAAGAAAGAAAGAAAGAAAGAAAGTTACTGGTAGATGACAAATATAGTAATACAAATAGAAAGACAGAAGAAGAGAGAACATGATAGACAGACAGACCAGAGGAGTGTCAGCCCCTATTCACTGCCATCTGCTCGAGGCCTACCCTCACACACACACACACACACACACACACACACACACACACACACACACAGACATGCACAATCAAACAGCAGAAAGGGAGTGTCAGCATACTGAACCCCTTTTGTGTGTGTGTGTGTGTGTGTGTGTGTGTGTGTGTGTGTGTGTGTTTGAGAGGGAGTAACCCACTGATTTCTTTTTCAGCTTGAAAGCTGAAATTGAATTGCAGCATGAATAGAGAAATAGAGAAAAGAGAGGAGTATTTGTGTGTGTGTGTGTGTGTGTGTGTGTGTGTGTGTGTGTGTGTATGAGAGAGAGAGTTTACACACAATGCATTAGTTTATGAATTGAACACAGAATATAATGAATAATTTCAATGAATGCCAACAGGAGCAAACATGTTAAGCAACTGCTAATCTTCAACTCTCTGTGTGTGTGTGTGTGTGTGTGTGTGTGTGTGTGTGTGTGTGTAAAAAGACACGACTTTGGCACAAAGAAATGTTGTGCTCGTGTGTTAGGCTGTTTGCTATAATTTCACACTAACACACACTGGGTCCCTTTCAGACTGGAGGTGTGGACAGTAAGATGGTGGAAAAACAAAACACTCAATCTGCATCACACACACACTAATCTACACCAGTGTGGGGCAATATAGGGTAATAAAGAGTGTATAAACAGAGCAGTGTGCTCACTGAAATCTCCAACATAAAGAAGACATGTGAGTGTGTGTATTTGTTTGGCAGATAAACTGCTTAATTTCTCTAATTCTCTCTGAGTGTGAGAGAAATAGAGAGAAATGTAGGAAGAGAGAGAGAGAGAGAGAGAGAGAGAGAGAGAGAGAACATATGGTTGGCAGTGAATGGAGGCGCATATGGTGAGAGAGGAAAGGTACAGCAGGAGTTATCTGGGACTGAGAGACAAACAGAGAGACAGACAGAAACACAGACACATTAATACACTCCCCTCTGTCTATCTGTCTCTTTTCTTCCCCTCTGTCTCATTAGCAGTTTAGGCAATTTGGTTCAGTTTCCATGGCGATGTAGGTCATTCCTTCACTGTGTAGAAGTCAGAGAGAGAAAGACAGAACTAAAGATCAAGAGAAAGAATAAGGAAAATAAGGAAGGGTCAGGACCCTCGGTCAGGCAGCGAGCGAGCGAGAGAGAGCAAGACATAAAGAACCTCCTCCCTTCATCCTGTCCTCATTAAACTCACTTATTACCATATCCACACCCACAACATAACCACACCCATCATGTAACTACACCAACAACGTAACCACACCCATAATGTAACCACACCCACAACATAACCACACCTATAACATAACCACACCCACACTGTAACCACACCCATAACGTAACCACACTCGCAACATAACCACACCTGCAACATAACCACACCCACAACATAACCACACCCACTATGTAACTACACCAACAACGTAACCACACCCGCAACATAACCACACCCACCATGTAACTACACCAACGTAACCACACCTATAACATAACCACACCCACACTGTAACCACACCCATATAGTAACCACACTCGCAACATAACCACACCCACAACGTAACCACACCTGCAACATAACCACACCCGCAACATAACCACACCCATATAGTAACCACACTCGCAACATAACCACACCCACAACATAACCACACCTGCAACATAACCACACCTGCAACATAACCACACCCACTATGTAACCACACCTGCAACATAACCACACCCGCAACATAACCACACCCATATAGTAACCACACTCGCAACATAACCACACCCACAACATAACCACACCTGCAACATAACCACACCTGCAACATAACCACACCCACTATGTAACCACACCCGCAACATAACCACACCCATATAGTAACCACACTCGCAACATAACCACACCCACAACATAACCACACCTGCAACATAACCACACCTGCAACATAACCACACCCACTATGTAACCACACCCGCAACATAACCACACCCACCATGTAACTACACCAACGTAACCACACCTATAACATAACCACACCCACACTGTAACCACACCCATAACGTAACCACACTTGCAACATAACCACACCCACATTGTAACCACACCCACAACAAAACAACACCCACAAGGAAACCACACCCGCAACATAACCACACCCACTGTTCTAGCCACACCCACCACAGTAATGTTAATTTTGTTGTTGTTTAGATTAACATTATTTATGTTAATTTATTACATAAATAATGTAAATAATTTACATTATTTATTTATTTATTAGATTATTTATGTGATAATAAAAGAGAAGAGAACGTCAGACTGTGCAGGTTGCACTGTGTCACTGCAGGAATCACTACAGAGTGTGTAAAACTCAGACAAATGTTTGTGAGCTCATGTCTCATTGTGCTCCAGAGCTTTATTTGCATATGATTGGCCTTCATTTGCATATGACCTCTTATCTTTAGCATGGAACTTGGCTCTAATTTACATCTTTACCTTCTGTAAAGCTCTGCTTTAACACACTACACTAGTGAGCACACTATTTCAGTTTAAAGCTCAACATAACTACAAAATAAAATCATAAAATAACAAATATTCAACATCAGGTAGAAAGTTAATAAATATAAGTTGTCAAATAGTGACTTTTAACTTTTTATTAATTTGTGTGTTTTATGAGCTAGTTAGCAGTAAACCGTACACTCAGCTCTCACAGTGTATATGATGAACCAGGTCTGAGAGTTAAGCACATTTATGTCTGTTGCCACTTTTACTAGAAAGAACCGGGTGCTGGTTCAGAGCTAGTGCTGGTGCTCCATGTAATCTGTATAAACGGAGGTTGTAATGGAGAAAGTACATAACGTTATTTTATCATTAACACAGAAAAAAGTTAGCCTTAGCATGTAGCTACTTACTATCATGTGTGCTGTTAATGTATCATATCACAGTAAAGTAAAAGTGTACTAAACATTAGTATACTTAAGGTACATTATCAAAGGCACTAACAGTAGCCCCGCCCCCAAGCACTAACAGTAACCCCGCCCCCAGGCACTAACAGTAGCCCCGCCCGCCCCCAGGCGCTAACAGTAACCCCACCCCAGCCCCTGAGGCAAACGGTTTTTAAGTGTAGACCTGCAATGTTTTGGTGCTACTTAAGAACCACTTTTCCTGGTTCAGTGCCGGTGCTTTGGCTGTCAAAAAAGAAAAAGAACTGATTTTAAATTAGGCTCTGAACCAGCACTCAAACTGCCTCGGTGGAAAAGGGACATCTGTTACCTGTACAGGACCCAGGTACCAAGTGAGCCAAACCGGAATATGTGGGTGGAGCTAGAAATGCAGAGTAGCAATTGGTTAAATGCAATTTTCACAAACTCCTATTAATTTCAGTCTCTTACTGGTTTAACAAAAACCTTTACTAGCGACTTTTATTTCTGTTTTTATCCAGAAGGTTAATGTCTTTATGTTCGTCATCTACAGACCTCCTCTCTTTGCTGTATAGTTTAATTTTAGTTTCTTTTACCTTCTCTGTAATTTGAGTCAAATATCTTTTCAGCCAAAAAAGTACACTGTAGTGTTTCAGTTCCATCAGTTAAATTCCACATTTTAACTTTCTTTAAGCTGAAGGTTTTTACACCCCTGTGTTTTGGTGAAACTCTGGCACTAACACTGATGTTTTGCTGAGATGACTTTTAAATATATGATTATTTAGTTATCATTCAGCATCAATATAATTCAACTCAGGTGGTGTAATGTGAAGGAAACCTAACATCATGGTACACAGGCTGCAGCCATGAACCAATCACTGTGAGGGATGCAAATGATATGCAAATTTTCCTCCCTGTTGTGATGTAAATACTTTGTATTTCTAAACAGTTTGTAAATGTAACTAACACACACACACACACACAGTTTCTGACATTAGCAACATTCAATATTTGTGTCATAAACAGGAAGTGACATCATGTGTTTATCTGAAGACTGCAGAAATAGCAGTGTGTGTGTGCGTGCGCATGCGTGTGTGTGTGTGTGTGTGTTTATATGTTGGAGATTATCAATATACAAGCTGGGATGTTGCCTAGAAACTGCAGGAGAGAGGAAGCACACACACACACACTCAGAAATATACACACAAATACTGTGTTCACATAAACACAACACATTTGCAGCAAGCTCAGCACAACTCACAGTCTGGTTACCCTGTGTGTGTGTGTGGGGGGGGTGTGTGTTCATGGCCATCTGTGCTCAGACACACCCAGAAATTAAGGAGACGCGACAGGGACAAGGATGTGTTCAGACTTGGTGTTAAGATCAGTCTCAGTCTGATCCAGAGTGTAGAGCCAGACACAGAACCAAGACAGAACTGATCAGACATGGTACTGTGTGTCTAACACACCTAACACACCTAACACACCTAACACACCTAACCACTAATCCTAAAATCCTAAACTGAGTGTTTATATTTACCTTTAAGGTGGTGTTTTCTAATTAATCCCATAGGTGATTGGATCAGTTAATGAATAATGAACATTAGCTGTCAGTTATATTTATGTGCAGTTTGCTCGATCAGCACATTTACTCTGTTTCCAACATTAATAATAAATTGAGAGACATGAGAAGTAATAATGTGAAAGACTAATGTGTCAGACTTGTTTGTCTAGAATTTGCATTGCAAACAGAATCTGACATCATCAGTCACACTTTCTGTCTCCACATTTCCTCTCAATATCCACACATTCAGCATTAGGGCCTTACTGATGGAAAGACAAGCTGAGACAGAGAGACAGAAAGGTATAGAGAATGAGACAGAGAGACAGACAGGTATAGAGAATGAGACAGAGACAGACAGGTATAGAGAATGAGACAGAGAGACAGACAGGTATAGAGAATGAGACAGAGAGACAGACAGGTGTAGAGAATGAGACAGAGAGACAGACAGGTATAGAGAATGAGACAGAGACAGACAGGTATAGAGAATGAGACAGAGACAGACAGGTATAGAGAATGAGACAGAGACAGACAGGTATAGAGAATGAGACAGAGAGACAGACAGGTATAGAGAATGAGACAGAGAGACAGACAGGTGTAGAGAATGAGACAGAGAGACAGACAGGTATAGAGAATGAGACAGCGAGGCATAGTTAAATCCCAACACACTAACACAAACTGCAGAACAACAAACACACAAATAACAGAAGTGAAGATGTTTACTTCCTGTGAGGTTCCCTTTAGACCACAGCATATTCAGTGTGTAGTCATGAACCTCTTCACTCTTTATAAACAGCTCCTATTTCTTCACTGCAGTAACGTGCACACACACACAACAGAGCAGGTTATCTGCACATATGTGTGTGTGTAAATGTGTGTGTGTGTGTGTATATGTGTGTGTGTATGTGTGTATATGTGTGTGTATGTGTGTGTATATGTGTGTGTGTATGTGTGTGTGCGTGTGTGTGTATGTGTGTGTGTCTATGTGTGTGTATGTGTGTGTGTGTGTGTGTCTATGTGTGTGTATGTGTGTGTGTGTATGTGTGTGCGTGTGTGTCTATGTGTGTATGTGTGTGTGTATGTGTGTCTATGTGTGTGTGTGTCTATGTGTGTGTGTATGTGCGTGTATGTGTATGTGCGTGTGTGTCTATGTGTGTGTGTGTGTGTGTCTATGTGTGTGTGTGTGTCTGTGTGTATGTGCGTGTATGTGTATGTGTGTGTGTGTGTATGTGTGTGTGTATGTGTGTGTGTGTATGTGTGTGTGTATGTGTATGTGTGTGTATATGTGTGTGTGTGTATGTGTATGTGCGTGTGTGTCTATGTGTGTGTATGTGTGTGTGTGTATGTGTGTCTATGTGTGTGTGCGTGTGTGTCTATGTGTGTGTATGTGTGTGTGTGTCTATGTGTATGTGTCTATGTGTGTGTGTATGTGTGTGTGTGTATGTGTATATGTGTGTGTGTATGTGTATGTGCGTGTGTGTCTATGTGTGTGTATGTGTGTGTGTCTATGTGTGTGTGCGTGTGTGTCTATGTGTGTGTATGTGTGTATGTGTATGTGCGTGTGTGTCTATGTGTGTGTGTGTGTCTATGTGTGTGTGTGTGTATGTGTATGTGCGTGTGTGTCTATGTGTGTGTGTGTCTGTGTGTGTATGTGTATGTGCGTGTGTGTCTATGTGTGTGTGTGTGTGTCTATGTGTGTGTGTGTATGTGTGTGTGTCTATGTGTGTGTGTATGTGTGTGTGTGTATGTGTATGTGTGTATGTGTGTGTGTATGTGTATGTGCGTGTGTGTCTATGTGTGTGTATGTGTGTATGTGCGTGTGTGTCTATGTGTGTGTGTGTGTCTATGTGTGTGTGTGTGTGTCTATGTGTGTGTGTGTGTGTATGTGTATGTGCGTGTGTGTCTGTGTGTATGTGCGTGTGTGTCTATGTGTGTGTGTGTGTGTGTCCTTCCTATTTCTCACACACACTCTGTACTCTGTGTGTTCTCCAGTTCCTGACAGAGCCTTAATATGGTCAGGGTTCTAGTTTGGACACCAAGTCTGCTGAATGTTACACTTTTACAAACACAAAACTCTCACATTTAGTTTATAAAAGCTGTTCAGTAAAATCCTTCATAAAAACCTGAACATTTTCAATCTAGTTAAAGTGTCATCATTCATCAAAGACAAGACCGGGTGGTGACGTCAGACAAATCGGATTATATAAAAATTGTGTATTTGTACTTTAAATTGCAGTTAAATATCTTTACAGCCTCAAGTGGACGATTTCTCCATTTTAGCAGCAAGCTGTCGATCTCTATTGTTTCCTTTGGATGTTAAACCCGGTCCCTTTAGACCACACTGAACGCTTATTGGCCCGTTTCGAGAAAATCAGTTGAGAGCAAGTCGCTGATTGGCTGGTTTGTATTGTGTGACGTCACCGTGGCCGGGCTCTGGGCGTTGGACTCGGGCTGGATCTTCATCACTAAAAGATTTTCTCCGCGGCGGGGATTTAATTCTGCACCGAGCCGAAGGGTCTGAGTCGGATCCGCGCTCCAGGCTTATATCTGTGTTTACCTCCAGAGGAGAAGGTTCTAGAGCAGGGGGACTGTTTGTGTGCGCGCTGTGGGTTCTTTGTTGGAGAGAGAGAGAGAGAGAGAGAGAGAGAGAGAGAGAGACAGACAGACAGACAGACAGACAGATAAAGATGGGAGCGCAGACATCTAAATCAGAAACCCTGGCTGAGGCTGAAGCAGCGGTTGGATCTCCATCCAAAGCCAACGGACAGGTAAGAAGAGCTTCATGAACTATTGCACGTATTCTGTGTTATCACGTGCGCTCGGGATGAAGAGGTGCTGGGGGGTGGGGAGGGGGTTGGAATGCTGGGTTCTCATGCACATTTAGGGTTCCTCAAGGGTTCTTTGATGACACAAGCTTTCTTGGAACTTTCGAAAGAGTTTACGGAGAGGAACAAACCGCTTAGGGTTCTAGATTTAATGGACTCCGTGTGTGTGTGTGTGAATGTGTGTGTAAGTGAGTGTGTGTGAGAGCGTCAGCAGCTCTTTTGTCTTCATGGCTGGTTGCAGCCCGGTGACTGTGTGCAGGTTCAACAACGGAGATTCATTATTTTAACTTTATTTAGAAGTTAAGGGCAACAACAAAAGAGGTTCGGCGTTCACCACGCCTATAAAACACACACACACACACACACACACACACACACACACACACACACAGCTTTGAGCCGCCGCCACCACCGTTTGGTGTTTCATCTGCATTCATGTGGACTGATGGAGAAAAGCCGTCAGTGCAGCGCCTCCTGGTGGTCATGGGCTCTCCTGCAGTCTCTAGTAACACAACAGTCGTTACTGATTTAACTGAAGTAATAAACAGTTGTGTACATATTAGTGCACATTAGTGCATATTAGTGCACACACGAGCTCGAAACAAAAAGTGACTGATATAAATCAACTGTGTATCAAGTCTACTTTGATTTACAATAAAAGAAATATAAAAAGCAAACGTAATATTTTGTTAATTTTAAATATAGATGAGAGTAATCATGACTTTTGCTGATTTCGCCCCCTGGTGTGAGGTCCTGCACTGAGGAAGTGACATAAAATGTAAAACAATAAAAAGCTTTTTTTTAAACCATGATGTCTGGTCCTCCACAGTAAATATGCAGAAAACATCTCACTCTGGATATATTTTCTGATCTGTCCATTGGGCTCTGTGATGGTTGGTACCCTTTGGATGGTTGGTAGCTCCGCCCCCAGGATAGCCGTCAGGTTACCTCTGACCCTGAGTACAATAAGGGATGATGGATGGATAGAAGGACATTTGACTCTGTGTCATAAGCAGCATCACATCAGAACCTTCCACAATGCTGAATAGAAATGCTGAAGTTTTTTCTGAGAGTTTTGATGATGTTTCTGTTTTCTCAAACAAACAGACAGTTTCATGGAAATGAAATCACAGACATGGGACAAGGCTAAGTGGGAGGGGCTGGAATTCAAATAAAGGGGTGGAGTCATCTCTACTGGGGCCTGAAATACACTCAGTGTTGTGTTCTGTGTGTTAATGTTGTGTGCGTTTAATAGGAGAACGGCCACGTGAAGGTGAACGGAGACGCAGCAGAGGTGAAGGAGGAGGTGCAGGTGAATGGGACTGCTGCAGCTGAGGGAGAGCAGGAGGCAAAGCAAGAGAAGGAGGGTGGAGATGAAGCTGAGGCCACACCCACTGAAAAAGAGGGAGAAGAAGGAGAGAAAGAAAACGTTGCAGCAGATGAATCTGTTGCGGCTGCTGATGATGAGAAACCATCCACCAGTGAGGAGACACCAAAGAAAAAGAAGAAGCGTTTTTCCTTCAAAAAGTCCTTCAAGCTAAGTGGCTTCTCCTTCAAGAAAAACAAGAAGGAGGCAGGAGATGGAGGGGAACAGGAGGAGAAGAAACCAGAGGAAGAGGAGGAGAAGAAAGCGGAGGGAGGAGAGGAGGTGAAGAAGGAAGAGGAAGAAGGTGAAGCAGCTGCTGCTGATGAGACCAAAGCTGAGGAGGAGAAAAAAGAAACAGAAGAAGTGGAGAAAAAAGAAGAGGAGAAAACAGAGGGGAAAGATGAGAAGAATGTGGAGGAGCCAGAGGTGGAGGAGAAAGTGGAGGATCCAAAGGTAATAGAGGCAGAGCAAAAAGAGGAGAAATCGGAGGAAGGGAATCTGATAACACAGAAGGAAGTGAAGACGGAGGACGAACCTGTTGTAGTTGCTTCACCTGTTCAACAAGAGGCACTGAGCAAAGATGAAGCAGATGAAGTGGCTACAGCTGAGCAGGAAACGGCTCAAACAGCTGAAGCTGGAGGAGCAGAGTAACACACACATACACACACACACACACACACACACACACATACACACAACATGTTTTTTTCCTTTCAGTGGGGTTATCTTTAATCAGCCAATCACAAACTTCATGAGGTGACATCAACCACTAGACCTGCACTAAAGTTATAAAACTAAAATGATTTTAATCACATGATTATGTTTTATGATTGGCTGAATAAGTTTAACCCAAGCCCCGCCCACCCTTGACCCTAAGACACTCTGCAGTATGCAGTGTGAAGATGCACACACACACACACACACACACACACACACATCCAGGATGTTACCCTGTTCTATGTAATATTTTTGGCTATTGTTTTATAAAAAAATTACCCCCATCTCTCTCCTTCTCCCCCCCCCCCATTTTCAGTGAGTGGGCTGAGCTAAACAGATTAAACATAGTAATAATCTACATTTTTTAAAACCCAGTATTAACTGTTTTATCATTTTCAATATATCAACACTTAAGACCAATTTGTGAAGTCTTCAGTAAACACTAAACTAATTTTTAACTGAAATTTTTACAATCTCAGCTGGTATTGTTTTTACCACAGAGTTGGTGTGTGTGTGTGTGTGTGTGTGTGTGTAAATTAAAATGTGTAATTATGTACAGGAGGGAGGTTTAAACTGTGATTATTGTACAAATAATTGAAAAAAACCAAGGCACATACAGCTCTTTTACCACCAGGCCTTTTTTTTGTAAAATAAATAAAATGTTAAATTCCTCCTTAAGGGATTTTTTAACTCTACTCAAGCTGTGACTGTTTCTACTGTGATTTGTTCTTTTAAATAAATCCGTCTGATGCATTTTCTTCCTTCCCTTTTGCTCTTTTCCACTTTGTAAATACTGGAGAAGGTTTTTTTTGACTGGTTTGAGATGAAATGTAATTTTTGCATACACACTTTTCTGCTGGAGGTGATGGGGTTTATGTGAGCTCACTAAAGCAAAATAAATGTGATTTCAACCCTTCTAAAGTCTGTCTTTTAAATGGTTCCCACACGACTGTCAGTCAGCTGTCATGTTAGTGCCAATGAAGAGGGGGTGCCTTTATTTTTACACACAACACTGCAATATAATAGACATAAAATATAAAGTTATAAGGTCTAATATCTATATGGTAGAATTACACCTAATTTATACATGTAAATCAATACACAACCATAAACTGGTGTCGTCCAATGAGGACGAGGTTCACTTCTCAGTCTGGTTCCTCTCAAGGTTTCTACCTCACATCATCTCAGGGAGGTTTTCTTCACCATCATCACCTCAGGATTGATCATTAGAGATAAATGTTAGAGATAAATAATCATTTTAAACTTCATTTTTTCTTCTGTTTTTATACTTCTGTAAATTGTTAAAAGTACGATACAAATAAATTGAACTAAATTACTAAATAAATAAATAAATAAACTAAATTAACACACATATATTTTACTGTGATGAACATTTAGCGCTCTGCTGTAATGCAGAAAAGCTCAGCAGGATTGTCAGGACTAGATCTCAAACCCACACACACACACACACACACACACACACACACACACCATTACACCTTCAGACCAGATCCACACTAACACCCAACACACTGTAGTGAATCTGTGAAAGACAAATGTCCTTCATTACATCATCCTGCACCTACATCAGTGCAGTCCAAGTAACAATAATATCTAATACTAACTTTTCCCAGTTTTATTCCTGGAATTCTATTTAATTCAAGTTTATTTGTTTAGCACTTTTTACAATTGACATATATTTAAATGTGTTTGTATTTATCCCCAATGAACAAGTCTGAGGTGACTCAGGTGACTGTGGGGAGGAAAAACTCCCTTAGATGGTAAAGGAAGGAACCTTGAGAGGAACCAGACTCAAAGGGGAACCTCATCCTCATCTGGGTGACACTGGAGGTGTGATTATATTCTTTCTACTTTTAATTGAAATATAAGTAAAGCTTTGCATCAATATACTAACATGTTAATTACATCCCATAATAACCACACATACACACAAAAATATAAAACAGCTTTAATATCCGAGTTTAGCAAAAATATCATTGGTCATTATATGTGGCAACATGACATCCCACACCTAGGGTCAGGGTCAGGGTCAAGGTCAGGGTCAAGGTCAGGGTCAAGGTCAGGGTAACCCTAACACTTTCTACAAACAAAAAACAGAAAGAGGAAAAACAAGAAAATCAAAAGCACCACCTGCTGGATCTGCTGTAGCATCACTGATCAGGACAGACAGACACATACACACACACACACACACACACACACACACACACACACACACACCTTTAGTAATAAATATAACGAGGGTGAGAGATTGTGTACGCCCCCTGCTGGTAATCTCAGGTGCTGCTGCTCTGTTCAGTCCTTGCACTGTAAAACACACACACACACACACACACACACACACACACACACACACACACACACACACACACACACACACAATAAGAGGGTGTTAGTTAGTCTCCCCTCTTTACTGACACAACTAGAACACGGGTGTGAAAAATAATCTCTGACGCTCTGTTCATCATGTTATTTCTTATGATTGGCCACA
>NC_083471.1:82911-85411 GCF_030014155.1 Tachysurus vachellii | reverse complement strand
ACCTGGCCGTAGTGTTTTCACAGCTACAGCAGTTGTTCTGTTCCACAGTCCTTCATAAACTTCTCCAAACTGTCCGCTTCCGAGTTTACGCAGCAGGCGGATTGAGCTGCGTGGAATTTCCCACTGATCAACTGTGTTATAGGACAGACCATGAGTCTGTGGAGCTACAGCCTAACACACACACACACACACACACACACACACACATGTGATCAGATCAGTTATGTATTGTATTGCACAGTCCAGACAAATACTTGATGAAAACAGGAAATGTCTAATATTATGAGACAGGAAACGGATACAGGAAATAGACTCAAGAAGCAAATGCTGAAGGGAAATGATGAGGAATTGGATGGGAAGTAAAGGAGGTGTTTACCTTCCTGCAGGGTTGTGTGAGTCGGACACACAGTCCGTCTTCTGATGTGCTGTAATATTCCACCAGCTCCTTCAGTGTGATGAAGCTCCTCCTCTTCGACACATAGTACTGCCCACTGTCGGACCGCTTAATCTTATAGTGCTTCACCCTGCCCTGATCCAACACTGCACACACACACACACACACACACACACACACATACACACACAGGACATTTGTAATATTTTGATGTTTGTCATTGAGCAGGTTTAATATCAGATACCTGCTCCAGAAGGTCCAGCAGCTCTCACACACTAACGCACCTGGATTTAATACACACACAACACACCTGGACTTAATACACACACAAACACAAACACAACTGGACTTAATACCCACACAACACACCTGGACTTAATACACACACAACACACCTGGACTTAATACACACACAAACACAAACACAACTGGACTTAATACACACACAAACACAAACACACCTGGACTTAATACACACACAAACACAACTGGACTTAATACACACACAACACACCTGGAATTAATACACACACAACACACCTGGACTTAATACACACAAACACAAACACAACTGGATTTAATACACACACAACACACCTGGACTTAATACTCACACAACACACCTGGACTTAATACACACACAAACACAACTGGACTTAATACACACACAAACACAACATAGCTGGACTTAATACACACAAACACACCTGGACTTAATACACACACAACACACCTGGACTTAATACACACACAAACACAACTGGACTTAATACACACACAAACACAACTGGACTTAATACACACAAACACAACTGGACTTAATACACACACAAACACAACTGGACTTAATACACACAAACACAAACACAACTGGATTTAATACACACAACACACCTGGACTTAATACTCACACAACACACCTGGACTTAATACACACACAAACACAAACACAACTGGACTTAATACACACACAAACACAACATAGCTGGACTTAATACACACACAAACGCACCTGGACTTAATACACACACAACACACCTGGACTTAATACATACACAACACAACTGGACTTAATACACACACAAACGCACCTGGACTTAATACACACACAAACACAACTGGACTTAATACACACACAAACACAACTGGACTTAATACACACACAACACACCTGGACTTAATACATACACAAACACAAACACAACTGGACTTAATACACACAAACGCACCTGGACTTAATACACACACAAACACAACTGGACTTAATACACACACAAACACAATTGGACTTAATACACACAAACGCACCTGGACTTAATACACACACAAACACAACTGGACTTAATACACACAAACGCACCTGGACTTAATACATACACAAACACAACACACCTGAACTTAATACAAACACAACACACCTGGACTTAATACATACACAAACACACCTGGACTTAATACACACACAAACAGACACACAACTGGACTTAACACACACAAACACAACACACCTGGATTTAATACACACACAAACACACCTGGACTTAATACATACACAACACACCTGGACTTAATACATACACAAACACAAACACAACTGGACTTAATACACACAAACGCACCTGGACTTAATACACACACAAACACAACTGGACCTAACACACACAAACACAACTGGACTTAATACACACACAAACACAACTGGACTTAATACACACACAAACACAACTGGACTTAATACACACAAACACAACTGGACTTAATACACACACAAACGCACCTGGACTTAATACACACACAAACACAACTGGACTTAATACATACACAAACACGACTGGACTTAATACATACACAAACACAACTGGACTTAATACATACACAAACACAACACACCTGAACTTATTAACCACCCACACAAACCTGGACTTAATACCACACACAAACACAACTGGAACTTTAATACACACACAACACACGGACCTTACTTACAACACAAACACAACTGGATCTTACTTACACACACACACACACCTGGATTAATACACACACAAAACACAACTCGGACTTAATACACACACAAACCACAACTGGACTTAATACACACACAAC
>NC_083471.1:57500-82411 GCF_030014155.1 Tachysurus vachellii | reverse complement strand
AAACACAAACACAACTGGACTTAATACACACAAACGCACCTGGACTTAATACACACACAAACACAACTGGACTTAATACACACACAAACACAATTGGACTTAATACACACAAACGCACCTGGACTTAATACACACACAAACACAACTGGACTTAATACACACAAACGCACCTGGACTTAATACATACACAAACACAACACACCTGAACTTAATACAAACACAACACACCTGGACTTAATACATACACAAACACACCTGGACTTAATACACACACAAACAGACACACAACTGGACTTAACACACACAAACACAACACACCTGGATTTAATACACACACAAACACACCTGGACTTAATACATACACAACACACCTGGACTTAATACATACACAAACACAAACACAACTGGACTTAATACACACAAACGCACCTGGACTTAATACACACACAAACACAACTGGACCTAACACACACAAACACAACTGGACTTAATACACACACAAACGCACCTGGACTTAATACACACACAAACACAACTGGACCTAACACACACAAACACAACTGGACTTAATACACACACAAACACAACTGGACTTAATACACACACAAACACAACTGGACTTAATACACACAAACACAACTGGACTTAATACACACACAAACGCACCTGGACTTAATACACACACAAACACAACTGGACTTAATACACACACAACACACCTGGACTTAATACACACACAAACACAACTGGACTTAATACACACACAACACACCTGGACTTAATACACACACAAACACAACTGGACTTAATACACACACAACACACCTGGACTTAATACACACACAAACACAACTGGACTTAATACACACACAAACACAACTGGACTTAATACACACACAAACACAACTGGACTTAATACACACAAACACAACTGGACTTAATACACACACAAACACAACTGGACTTAATACATACACAAACACGACTGGACTTAATACATACACAAACACAACTGGACTTAATACATACACAAACACAACACACCTGAACTTAATACAAACACAACACACCTGGACTTAATACACACACACAAACAGACACACAACTGGACTTAACACACACAAACACAACACACCTGGATTTAATACACACACAAACACACCTGGACTTAATACAAACACGCGACGGCTTAATACACACAAACACAACACACCTGTTCTTAATACACGCACACACACACGGACATAATACACACACACACACAAACACACCTGGAATTAATACACACACAGATTGTGAAGTTTTCTATGTTCAGCATCTATCTGGTCTGACTCTTGTTCTCTGATTTTGTTTACTTTAGTTTCTGCTTTTGTTTGATTGATTGTTGATTATCTGTTTGATTATCTGTTTGATTATCTGTTTGATTATCTGTTTGATCGTTTGATTATCTGTTTGATCATTTGATTATCTGTTTGATCATCTGTTTGATTATCTGTTTGATTATCTGTTTGATCGTTTGATTATCTGTTTGATCGTTTGATTATCTGTTTGATTATCTGTTTGATCATTTGATTATCTGTTTGATCATCTGTTTGATTATCTGTTTGATTATCTGTTTGATCGTTTGATTATCTGTTTGATCGTTTGATTATCTGTTTGATTATCTGTTTGATCATTTGATTATCTGTTTGATCATCTGTTTGATTATCTGTTTGATTATCTGTTTGATCGTTTGATTATCTGTTTGATCATTTGATTATCTGTTTGATCATCTGTTTGATTATCTGTTTGATTATCTGTTTGATCGTTTGATTATCTGTTTGATCGTTTGATTATCTGTTTGATCGTTTGATTATCTGTTTGATCATCTGTTTGATCATCTGTTTCATTATCTGTTTGATCATTTGATTATCTGTTTGATCATCTGTTTGATCATCTGTTTGATTATCTGTTTGATCATCTGTTTGATCATCTGTTTGATCATCTGTTTGATCATCTGTTTGATTATCTGTTTGATTATCTGTTTGATCATCTGTTTGATCGTTTGATTATCTGTTTGATCATTTGATTATCTGTTTGATAATCTGTTTGATTATCTGTTTGATCATCTGTTTGATCATCTGTTTGATCGTTTGATTATCTGTTTGATCATTTGATTATCTGTTTGATAATCTGTTTGATTATCTGTTTGATCATCTGTTTGATCATCTGTTTGATCGTTTGATTATCTGTTTGATCATTTGATTATCTGTTTGATTATCTGTTTGATCATCTGTTTGATCATCTGTTTGATTATCTGTTTGATCATCTGTTTGATCGTTTGATTATCTGTTTGATCATTTGATTATCTGTTTGATTATCTGTTTGATCGTTTGATTATCTGTTTGATCATCTGTTTGATCATCTGTTTCATTATCTGTTTGATTATCTGTTTGATCGTTTGATTATCTGTTTGATCATCTGTTTGATCATCTGTTTCATTATCTGTTTGATCATTTGATTATCTGTTTGATCATCTGTTTGATTATCTGTTTGATTATCTGTTTGATCATCTGTTTGATAATCTGTTTGATTATCTGTTTGATCATCTGTTTGATCATCTGTTTGATCGTTTGATTATCTGTTTGATCATTTGATTATCTGTTTGATAATCTGTTTGATTATCTGTTTGATCATCTGTTTGATCATCTGTTTGATCGTTTGATTATCTGTTTGATCATTTGATCATCTGTTTGATTATCTGTTTGATTATCTGTTTGATCATCTGTTTGATCGTTTGATTATCTGTTTGATCATTTGATTATCTGTTTGATCATCTGTTTGATCGTTTGATTATCTGTTTGATCATTTGATTATCTGTTTGATCATCTGTTTGATCATCTGTTTGATCGTTTGATTATCTGTTTGATCATTTGATTATCTGTTTGATAATCTGTTTGATTATCTGTTTGATTATCTGGCCTACGCCTTTCTTTTGACCCTGCCTTTGATGATGATTTTAGATTTATTAACTTGTAACTATAAAGTCTTCCCTCTTCCTGCCTCCTGAAAGAAACAAGTTGTAATAAGAAGTACTAAGAAACTCTGTGTTTATTCACTAACCCAAGAATCCATAAGACAAATTAAGAGTCTTTACTTCTGTCATTTCCATCCTGAACAAAACGAGTACTTTGGACTCCGTTCATTCATTGTGGCCCTTTGAAATAGTCTAGTTTTACATTCCTAAGTACAGTGTGACAGAAACTTGTCCTTCAGGTTCCTAATTGTTATTCTTATATTTCTATCTTTTTTATTTTCTTACTTCATGTTTGTGTTTGTATCACAGAGCTTAGAGAATTCACCTGCTTGCTAGAAAGGACTTTGAAAGTATTCTTAAATATCTAATGGCATAACTGAGTAAAATTAGTGAGTGTGTGTAAGTGAAAGGATCAAAAACACAGGAGCAACAAGAATCCAAATCACTTTCCACAGTGCACTGGTTGTTATATAATTTGACCATGTGACACTGGGTCCTGGATATCCTGAACTTGTTCTTCACTGAAACCACACTGTGATTGACAGCAGAGCATGTGTATGCCCCTCCCACACACAGAGGGTCAGTTTTGCCCTCTTGGACTTCTGGTTGTGGATGGCTATGGATCAAATTCACTATGTCCATTCCCAAGGCCACCAAGGAGCTACATTTACTTCTCTTACACATTAAGAACAGAAATATATTGCTGTTATTGGGAAGAAAATCTGAATTATTTACTACTTATGTTTCCAAACCTAAGCTGTACTAACTGCATGCACTCACCAGAGGCACCAACCATCTCCGAGTCAATGTTTCAGTCCAACTGTCTACAGCATTTACAAACCACAAATCACTGCTGATGAAGCATGATTCTGGAACTTATCACAAGAACCTCATTTGTTTGATAGGATTTCATGAGAATGAGGAAGGTCTTGTGTTTGTAAGTAGGGCTTAAGGTTTGAATTGAAGTCCATGGTTCTGGAAAAGGTTCCTGCAGTGGAAGAGCCTAATGAATTGAATGAATTACAGAAGTGCTGCAGAACCTGATTCTCACACCCTCTGGAGCCGTAGTGTGTGTGTGTGTGTGTGTGTGTGTGTGTGTGTACCTGACAGTGATAATTCCCCATGTTGACTCTCACAATCTCGGATGAGAAATGAACCATGTTCATTTCCTTCTGCCTGAAGGAGCTTCTCTGCATCCAGACGCTTTGTATCAGGAAAATACCACCTACACACAAACACAAGATCAGATTATCAAAGGAATACAAACCTGAAATCACATCTGGGTGTTTCGGTGTGTAAAGTGTAACACAAGTGAAACAATATCCCATAATGCACTGCAGCATGTAAAGAAGGTGTGTGTGTGTGTGTGTGTGTGTGTGTAGTACAGTGTGATTTATGACACACAGAGATACAAACACACACAAATGTTTAACAGAGAGAAAAATTACTTCCTGATTTAGTGTAGATCATTTACACACTTCAGCCTTCAAACACACACACGCACACACACACACACACACACACACACACACACACACGCACGCACACACACACACACACACACACACACAATATAAATGTCTTTATATTATTATTTATGAAAACATCTGTGACACTCAGACACTCAGTAAAGTTTTATCTCATGAGTCCAATCGAGTAATAAAGCAGGTGCTGCTGAGGGAACAAGTCATTATAGCTTCTATACGTTAATAACACAAACTATCATCGGTGTCAGAAATGAACTGGATTTATACTGGAGACTTCATCCATAAATAAACTCCACTGCACCAATAGTGATTTAACTCTGTCCTTAAAAACAGAACATTTCATCTGTTTATTATTAGGGTTAATAAACTGAGTTAATGAAGTGTTTGAACAGAAACCTGATCATTAGTGAGAACATAAACGTTTGATTATAGTTTCTAGGAAATGACTCAGTACCTTCTGATTTGTACATTTCCGTGTGTTGAGCTAAACCCTAGAAATCACTGTAATCAACACATTCTCTGTTAACAGAAACATGATTGGATAATCAGACGAGTGGGATTTAAAGATCAGGCCACATGTATCTGATCGCAGAGGCACAAAAACACTAAATTATGTTGTTCTGAGCTTCAAGAGCGCAGATCAGAACCAAGGAGTTATTTTACACTCAGAGATTTCGGGCTGAAAATTGCACATTGTACATGAGTTTAAATAAATACAGCAATAAAACGGCATATAATTATTATTATTACTCTATCATTATTAATTATATATACATATATATATATTACCGCTCTGCGTGGAGGCTCTCGAGCGGTGCCACGTAGTTGGCCGGTATGTAGCCCTGAATGCCGGTGGAAATTCCGGACAGCGCTCGAGCGACCCACCAGTCCGGACTGCTCTGGTCTACAACCTCCAGCTGATCCCCGGCACGGAAGCTCAGGTCCTCGGTGGTGCGCGCGGTGTAATCCCACAGTGCGGTATACATGCGCGCAGAAGGTGGAGAGGGTAAAGTGGGCAATGGGCGCGACCCCGGATCCTCCGGCTTAGCTTTCTGGTTCCCGATCACGTCCTTGCGGGTTTGAGCAAGCTTCCTCTGGGAACATGGGCACACCGTGAGGCAGCACGCAACTACGCGCTCCCACACGTCCGACAGTTGGACCGACATGTTTACCTGAAATCACGGACCAATGTGATTATACACCGACAAAAGAAAATGATTATTAAACGGACTCAACCACGGAGAGCACGCGCTCCATTTTGTGTCCCTGATATTTTTTTCATACACTCTTTAACAGGTATTAATCCTAACTGAAAATTATCCGGTAAACCGCAAACCCTTTGAGCCACGCGTGGAATGAACGGAGTCCGAAGGCCGTGAAACGCACGAGATTTTATTGTTTCCCGTTAAACTGGCAGAGTTTCCTCATGAGTCAGAGAAAAACAGGTGAAACTCTGAACTACAAAAACAGGCTGTACCTGTTGAGGTGATTAACACACACACACACACACACACACACACACACACACACACACACAAGAAAAACCCGCATGCCTCTCACAACAAGGAATGTACGATTCACGTCATGTAACTTCTGAACTGTTTCTGTGCAGTGTATTAAAGGAGGAATGTTATAAATATAAACATAATCATCAATAAAATACAGTCGCTGATATCTAAATGAGATCACTTTATTTATCCAACTTTTATTAACTATCCAAATTTATCCAAATTTATTCAAGGAGAATTATATTTATCTCATTTACACAGCTGAACAACTGAGGGTTAAGGGCCTTGCTCAGGGGCCCAGGAGTGGCAGCTTGGTTGCACAGGGATTCAAACTCACACCCTTCTGATCATGTTTGTGTGACACATGTGATGGGTTCAGACAGAAGATCCTGCTGGGGGTCACCAACAATAGAATAAACATAGCCAGTGGCAGCACAACACAAGGCCACATCCTTGTCACAGGCAGGTATATCACAGGCAGGTATATCTACATTATAACCATCAGATGAAGGCTGAATTTGGTCAAAATCTGCAGGTAATTCAGAGGAGAAAGAAAACACAGTCAGAAATAAAGTCACAGAGGATGTTAGCCCAGGACCCCAGTGTTAGTCTCCTGACTTACAGCGTGAATTTGGTGAAAGTTAGGGAGGTGAAGACTTTCTCATATCTGAGATTCCAATATTATATTATATTATATCAATTTGACTATTACACTGTAATTAACTTTCATTTACAGTGTTTGTCAGACACACATACAGAGAGACACCTTTATATCATTTAGACAACTTAGTACTTGTGTTAGGGTTAACTATTCAGCTACCACTTCATTTGAGAGAGAGAGGGGGAGAGACATAGAGAGAGAGAGAGAGAGAGACAGACAGACAGAGAAAGAGAGAGACAGTAAGAGAAATAGAGAGAGAGACAAAGAGACAGACAGAGAGAGAGGCAGACGGAGAGAGAGAGAGACAAAGAGACAGACAGAAGTGGAGAGACAAAGAGAGACAGACAAAGAGAGAGAGAGAGAGAGACAGACAGAGAGAGAGAGAGAGACAAAGAGACAGACAGAAGTGGAGAGACAAAGAGAGACAGACAAAGAGAGAGAGAGAGAGAGAGAGACAGACAGAGAGAGAGAGAGAGACAAAGAGACAGACAGAAGTGGAGAGACAAAGAGAGACAGACAAAGAGAGAGAGAGAGAGAGAGAGAGAGAGACTTTTTTTTACTTTTTACAACACTTTATTTACACAAGTCACATATCATAAAAATTCATGGTGACTTAATTAATAAATAAATAAATAAATAAATAAATAAAGATGTTAAGATGGTTTCTACATTGACTAAAACATGAGTGATTAGTTTAACTCTGGTGCAAAGTTCAGTTCTCCTTCCTCCACAGAGCACAAAACATTCTCCCAACACCACACACATTTAAACACATCCATTCATACTTCTGTAAAAATTAAAGTCAATTAAAATCCTTTTCAGCATCGTCGTGGCCTCACAGTCAGTGTTCTGTGTAATCTGGTTTCTCCGGCTCAGGTATATTGCCATCTTCGCTTGACCGAAGATGAAGTTAACCAGTTAGCACCTGAACCTGTGTTTCCTAACGTATTTAAAACCAAAAATAAAACACTGAACAGTAAAATCAACATAAAACAACCATAAAATGCTCAGTAAAAACACAAACAGTGACTGTAACCTGGAGCAGGTGTCGACCCACACACTCTACACACACCACACACTCACAGGCTCTGTAGAGCAGCTTCACCGTCACTGACCCAAAGTCCATCTCCGCCTCACCCCGGCACTCCAGGAGGGGACCTTCACACCCGCCGAGGTCAGGAGTGATGTTCAGCTTGGGAAAGGGTTCATCCTCTGTAGGACCAGCCTCTGTGTGATGATAATCCAGCAGCTGAACACGCTCCTCTGATGTTAGTGCAGATCTCCAGCGGTGTAGGAGCTGGCTGACAACACGCAGGGACGTCAGTCTCATACACGATGCCAAGTCCTCTGCCCTCGACAAGTCTGACCCCGTGATGTTTACGAGCTCCTGGAGCGTCACGATGCCCAAGGAGATTAGACTTCTGGACAGTGCGGGAACGGTCACACTGGAGATGTCCAGTCGCCCACCGTCCACCAGAGGCTCCTCCAGCAACCAGTGTAATGTATGATAGCCTTTGTTCTGTTTTTTTAAAAACGTTCCAGATATTCTTATTCCGGATTTTAAAAAGTCCACGGTAAAACATTGGTAATCCAGAAACGTCCAGCATTTTTGTGTCCATAAAAAACAAGGCTCTGTACAGCCCCAGTCCTTTAACTGTGCGTAATAATCCACTGGCTGCTGCTCTCCATACTAAGTCTCTGGGTCCAGTGAGGAGTCTCTGGATGAACTGTAGGCAGAATGCTGCAGCTCTGCTGGACAGCTGGACCAGTCCGTACCCTCCTTCCTCTTTCAGCAGATGAAGAACACTCTGAGGAATCCAGTGTAGAAGAAATCCACCAGCAGGGCCTGGATGTTTGCCAGCAGGTTTAGTGGAGGATCAACGCAGGCTAGCTTGTGCCAGAGGAACGACACAGCGAGGTTACCAGCGTTCGCCCCCTGTAGGACATCTTTGGGACCAACCATTTCCACCTGCTCAGTCTGCCTTTCACATGCTCTACAGAACCTTCCCAGTTTTTCTGGTCTGGTCCTGGTGAAAGATCTGCTCCATCACTTTCGTCAGTCTTGATGCTAATGCTTTTGACAGCAGCTTGCAGTCAGTGCACAGTGGTAACACCGGGCACCAGTTTTTCAGGTGGGTCAGGTCTCCCTTTTTAGGCAACAGGGTCAGGACGGCTCTCCTGCAGCTTGACGGGAGCTGACCACCTCTCACCTTATATAAACATAGTATTATAAAATAAAAAACAGACACAACACTGTGACGATGCACACAACGTTATAAGGCTAAATAAAACCAAATCCGAACATTACCGCATGAGATACCCTCACACCCTGCTGGTGAGTCAGACTCATACAGCTTTGTGCTCGGAGACACCATGCTGCTCATACACACACACACACACACACACACACACACACACACACACTCACTCACACTCACACGCTAGAATACACACACACTAGATTACTCCTAGATGTTTTAAGGAAAAATTTGGCAAAATGCAAACCGCTCTCACAAGCTCCACATGCCACGCTCACTCTTTTGCCACGCATGTGCAGAGAGAGAGAGAGAGAGAGAGGCAGACAGACAGACAGGCAGACAGACAGGCAGAGAGAGAGAGAGAGAGAGAGAGAGAGAGAGACAGACAGACAGGCAGAGAGAGAGAGAGAGAGAGAGAGAGAGGCAGACAGACAGGCAGAGAGAGAGAGAGAGAGAGAGAGAGAGAGAGAGAGAGAGAGAGGGGCAGACAGACAGGCAGACAGAGAGAGACACACAGAGAGAGAGAGAGACAGAGAGGCAGACAGACAGGCAGACAGAGAGAGAGAGAGAGAGAGAGAGAGGCAGACAGACAGGCAGAGAGAGAGAGACACACAGAGAGAGAGAGAGACAGAGAGGCAGACAGACAGGCAGACAGAGAGAGAGAGAGAGAGAGAGAGAGAGAGAGAGAGAGGCAGACAGACAGGCAGACAGAGAGAGAGAAAGAGGCAGACAGAGAGAGAGAAAGAGGCAGACAGACAGACAGACAGACAGACAGACAGACAGACAGACAGAGAGAGAGAGAGAGAGAGAGAGAGAGAGAGATTGTTTATAGCTGCTATAACAGGATGACAAATAAAACTGTAGAATATAAAAACTTACTTTATTACTTTACTCAGTGTATTTAGAATAATACATTATTGTTTTATTACTCGTGCATGAAAAAATACTTAAAACACCAAAATAAATGTAAGCAAAATTTAAACACATGACGTTGAGGCCGAGCGTGACGACGTAGTCAGGCTTCGCGCATGCGTAATACTTGAGAATGACTGAAACCGGAACTGCCTGAATAAAAACAAAACTGTTGAATAGATTAACAAACGTACAAATAAACTATATAAACTATATAAACTATATAAACGGAGTATTATAAAATAAAAAACAGACACAACACTGTGATGATGCACACAACATTATAAGGCTAAATAAAACCAAATCCGAACATTACCGCATGAAATACTGAAAGATTACAACGCTACCTCTGTGTGTGTGTGTGTGTGTGTGTGTGTGTGTGTGTGTGTGTGTGTGTGTGTGTGTGTGTGTGTGTGTGTGTGTGTGTGTGTGTGTGTGTGTGTGTGTGTGTGTGTGTGAGAGAGAGAGAGAGAGAGAGAGAGAGAGAGAAGCTCCTCTACCCGGTCCGGTTTCCGGTTTTCTGCAGTCTGAGTTAATTCATATTTAGTTATAATTATAATCAGCCATGAGTGATTGTTTCTCTCTGGAAGACTGTGATGTCATCGGCTTTGATCTGGATCACACACTGTGCCGGTATCATTTGAAGGAGACCTGTATAGTGAGTTTACACACACACACACACACACACACACACACTGCTCTCTCACTCTCTACTGCAGAATGAGTGTGAATACAGAACCACAGACGGCATGTTCATGTTCATCATCATCATCCTCATCATCCTCATGTCAATGCAGCTACAGTATACCAATCCTCCAGGCTAAATGTGTGTGTGTGTTTGCGTGAGGTCCAGCGTAGCAGGCCAGGGTTAATGATTATTAACGAGTAAATCTTCACTGTGATGTCATTAGAACAAGTGACCTGTAGATAAATCAGTGCTCCACAGGCATCTGAAGATCACTATTGGTCTCTGTTGGGTTTAATGCTGTCTGATGCTCTCTAAGCCTTTTGATGGCTTTAGTGTTGTTCATATGTGTCAGATGGTCTGTGATTATGTCTAATGGTGTCTGATGCACTCTGATAATGATGGTGTGTCCTCTCTGGTTTCTGTGATATGATTCAGCTGGAAAGCATTGACATCTTACATCAACATCAATGTGCTATATTTTATATAACGCAAATATATAATGCAAACACTTAAATCCTAACACAGACCTCACCATGGATTACTAAACTAAGCGAAATACTAATGGGAGATTTAATGCAGTAATTTCCTATTACATATAACACAAAGTTACAATAAATTCAACACAAACTCTAACTAACTCTGAAGTCAGCATGTGGTCCACAATTAGATTATTAGATCTCCAGTCTGCTGCTAAAGTCTACTTCATAATGTGTAAGTGCTGCTTTCTTATTGGTCAGAAGTGAGAGCTGAGAGAACATGCCAAGTTTTTAACTAGACCCTGTGTGTGTGTGTGTGTGTGTGTGTGTGTGTGTGTGTGTGTGTGTGTGTGTGTGTGTGTGTGTGTGTGTTTACAGCTAATATATGAAAGTTTTGCTCGATTTTTGGTGGAGCATAAGGGCTATGATAAAGATCTGCTGAATGTGACTCCAGACACCTGGGACTTCTGGTGAGTTGTGTGAGTGTGTTTGTGTGTTCGCGTATTGCTATTTTGTTATTATGCAGTTTAGCTTAAAGTGTTATAAACATCATAATAGTTGAATTTGGATTTATATTGCATGGTCTTTTTGTATGAGATTAAACACTTACATAGCAGACACACTGTCCCGTTTGTGTGTGTGTGTGTGTTTGTGTGTGTAGTTTTAAAGGCCTGGTGGTGGATTTAGAAGAGGGAAACCTGATCAAACTAGCTGAGGATGGAACAGTGCTACGGTAAAATGAGAACACTGTGTTTAATGTGTTTAACACTTTATTTTTTAGGAACAAACACTAGACATTTTTTATTTTGTAATTGATTGACTTGTTAAGAAACACTTGGAGATCTGTTTTGTGAAAATGACTAATAATTTACCATTAGTTCAGAATCAGAATCAGAAAGATCTTTATTGCCAGGTATGTTTTCACATACAAGGAATTTGTTCTAGTACAGAAGCTCCACAGTGTAACCGAACGGCACTGACATGAACACTTATATAATATAGACAGTTGTCTGTACAGTGGAAAATGTGCAAATTGAAATATAAATAAGTAAGTCTGTGTTTTAAGTAAATAATGTAAGAATAGTGTTGTGTGTTCTGTGTATGTCAAGTGTTCTTCAGATGGATTGCCTGAGGGAAGATTAGTATTAGATTATTATTAGATTAGTAATTATATTAGATTAGTAATAATAGATCATCTGAATTCACCTTTATTAGCTTAAAATTAGCAGCATTATGTAGTTGTAGATTCCAGGGAGCATCAAGTGACATTAACACAGCAGTAACACAGCATTAACACCTGCCCTGAGAATGTGACTGTTGGTGTGTTGGTGTGACTTCAGAGCAACTCACGGAACACGGTCCCTGAGCACAGAGGAGATGATAAAGACCTACGGCCCAAAAAGACAATGGAAACACTTTAACAGCCTCAACACTACGTTCACACGATCTGGTACTGTACATAGCAAACACTCACACATCTATTCCTTTATAACCTGAGCTGATAGCTGAGAGCACCATCAGATGATGGTGTTCTTTAACACACTATGTAGCCATGACAACCTATATAAAGAAACGTACATTTCACAGTTTACCAGCTGAATCACACAACTGTTCACACACATCACTCCTACTGTACACCACACTGCAGTTACACATTTACTCTAAATGTGACTACATACACACACACACACAATACACAGGAAATTAGATAGATAGACTCTTAAAAAACATCATCATTGTGACTTAGACCTTTGTTTAATTTCTGCAGCTAAATACTACTTTTATGATAACTACTTTGACCTACCAGGAGCTCTGCTCTGTGCTCGGGTAGTGGACCTGATGAAAAAGGTAAAGACAAGGACATGTGTGATGGATTTTTGTCATTTACATGCAGAATTAGTTTATTCAATGTATGCACTTCTTTTTGTTAAACAGAAAGGAAAAGAAGTCACACCAGAATTTTGGAAGGACATGGTGGCTGCCATTGATCATAACTACAATACGTCTGCTTTCAGAGGTATGTAGACGATTTCATCTCTTTAGTTGAAGAGAAGAAAAATGTTGAATTTATACTGAGATGAAAAGTTCAGGAGCTTTTCAACTTTACTGCTTTTACCGTGGTATAAAACAGGACAATTATTTAGGAAGAACACTCGGACACACTCAACACTTTCAACTTTTATTTCTGGTCGATCACAATGATGTATATAATGTGAGACATCTCGTGCGTTGTTAACTTTGCAAATAAATGCAATAAGTTTTTACTTCAGTAAATTTTTATACATGTAGATTTTAGGTGCTCAAGAAATTTCATAAAAAAAATCAAGTTTTGAAAACACAAGCGCACAAGCGATCATGTTGTAAGACCTTTAGAAAATACAGAGCATCGTGGTCTTGTATGATTTAGCACTAAGTGTTTTTTCTTGAAATAAAAACGGGTTACATCTTTTCTTTCACATGGATAAACATTTGGTTGACCCAATACATTTATTAGCAACTATTGAAAGACTGTGAAGAGCATTTTTTTAAAGAAAAACAAATGTTTACTTTAAAAATTTAAGGTTTAATTTATTTTGCATCACAATCACGTTGATGCAATCAAGAAACCAGTGAAAGAACAGTGGACATTATTGTCTGCGTAGATGCCATTGGACTGGTCATCTGGAACCTGTACATAGACTGTATCGCCCATGTGCAGCATGAGTACAGTACTACCTGACATCTGATCCAGGAAGCCCTTATTATACTCGTCATAGGAAAACACCACTGGCTCATTGTTTTTGTAAAGTGCAACCAGAGCGTTAGCCCCATTTACGTGCATGTGGAAAACAAAGTAATAAAATCCTGGAACCTGACAAGTAAACACCCCAGTGCTAGGGTCATAGTGGTTCTCTCCATTGTACACAATCTGGTTGAACACGATAGGTGTTCCTGCATTAGGGTAAGCTGTGGTTAAAAGAGCCGTAAAGGCTGACATGCGTGGCTTCATCAGGTCGTGACTGACCGGGTACACCTCAGATTTGAGGGGCATGCTTTTCTCACTATAATAAACAGTCTCACCTGGTGGACCAGGTGGGCCAGGAGGTCCAGCTGGACCTGGATGACCATCCTGACCTCTGGCACCAGGGAATCCTGGGGGACCCTGTGGGCCAGAAAGCCCTTTGGTTACCAGGCCAGCTGGGCCAGGGGGTCCAGGGAGACCAGGAATACCTTTGGCTCCTGGGGAGCCACTTGTTCCTGCTGGCCCCATTGGTCCCCTTGATCCAGGAAGGCCGTTTTCACCCCTGTTTCCAGGCATGCCTTGTGGACCAGTATGGCCCTTCATGCCAGTTGGACCCATAGCCCCTGGACTGCCTGGTGCCCCTGTATAACCTCTGTCACCTTTGGGACCCTGATATCCTGTAGCACCATGAGGACCTTGTGGACCTGATGCTCCTGGAATACCTGGTTTGCCTGTAAAGCCCTGTGGCCCCAAATCTCCTTTTTGACCTTTTGCGCCAGGTGCCCCAATAATACCAGCATCACCTTTAGGTCCCTGTGGACCTGTCTCACCTGGAAATCCCCTAACACCCTGTGGACCCGATGGACCCACAGGCCCACTAGCACCTGGCTGACCTGTAAATCCTGTTGTACCAGGTTCTCCCTTCTGTCCTGGTGTACCTGGAGTACCAGGTGCACCTCTGTTTCCTGGAATTCCAGGAGCACCAGATTTGCCAACACCTTGAAGACCAGGAGCTCCGGGTTGTCCAGCTGGTCCCTGAAAACCTTTAGGTCCCATTGGACCAGGCAGTCCTGGAGCACCGTTTTGACCGGAATTACCTGGTGCACCTATACCTGGTGCTCCTTGGTGTCCCTTTGGACCTGGTGCACCCATGGGACCTGGAGCCCCAACTCTACCGGGCATACCTGGCTTTCCAGGTTCTCCAGTGTATCCAGTTGCGCCAGGCTTTCCAATTCCTGGTTGACCAGGCTGACCTGGAGGACCCGCTGGACCAATTGGGCCAGGTCCACCAGGATGTCCTTGCACACCATGACCTGGTTCACCTTTCTGTCCAGGTAGGCCAGGAATACCTGAAAGTCCTTTCGAACCAGGTTCTCCTCTAGGTCCCATTGCCCCAGGTAGACCATGAGGTCCTGGCTTTCCAGGAGCAGAGAAACCAGCAGGACCTGGGCTGCCAGGGGCTCCGGGAGGTCCTCTTGCTCCTTGGGGTCCTACAGGCCCAGAATGTCCTCTTTCTCCAGGTATTCCGTTATCACCTGGTTTTCCTGGTGCACCTGGGCTTCCAGGCTTTCCAGGTGAAGCATATCCTGCCGGTCCAGGTGGTCCAGGAGGTCCCGGTAGTCCCTGCTTACCCATCATGCTCATTCCTGGGGGGCCAGGGAGACCAGGCGGACCCGGGGGGCCAGGTTCTCCCGGAATACCTGGAGCCCCTGAAAGCTCTAGAACAGAGTTAAATATGATTAGAGAAGATGACAGAATGCTAAGACTTATTAGTTACTTCATCAATATGTCTCATAAATAACAGAATCAGAACATTTTTACATGAACTAGATTCACCTGTTAAGGGTTCTTTGTCCTCTCTGTTTGAGCACTAGCACTGGTAACAGGATCACACTGTGTAGTGATCTTATGACCTCAGTTGTTTTTAATTAGGAGCCTTGCTGGTAGTGTGACCTCTGTGTAGAGCTTTAGAACAAACTCACTGTGCTATGAATGTATTGGTAATGAACTGAGCTTTAGACATTCAATAAAGAAATGTCAAAAACATTTGCCGCTCTATGTCTGTATACAAAATGGTAATAATGATTAAAAAATGTTCTATTGTGATGTATGTGAATGAGCATAATTCATGGTATACTTGAAGTTTTATTAATTCAGCAAGTGATCATGTGCTGTTTGTGTGACGAGAGTCAGATGATCCACACGCGTCCCTCACTTCTCTCTGGCTGTAGTTAAGGCTAAAAGCATTTCAGCTCCTGTGGTTAAGCAGGTCAATTTAAACACTGTATTTGAAGTGTGTTCAGTATCACTGAACTCTAAATCACACCTTCCACATAGAGCAGCATGCTGGTGTTTACCAGCCATTTTATTGTGTATAAACCTCATGGGAATATGTGTGTATGTGTGTGTGTACGTGTCACAGAGTTTTACAGATTTGTTGAAATCTCTCACACAAACATTTTTGGTGTTCCTGTATCATTTTCCTGACCTCCCCATAATTTAAACCAATTTTCCAGACTAAATTGTTCAAGTTATTGTTTATGTGGTTAAACTCATACGGGGTGTGTATCATGCTGAGTGTGTAACTATACTCTACTGAATGTGCAGTGTCAGGTGTGTGTTAATACTGAGAACACACATCAGTATTCAGAGTTTGTCTAATGTAGAGATTTTTGTAGTAATGTGTACAGGGTGTGTGTCACTCTGTGTGTGTGTGTGTGTGTGTGTGTGTGTGTGTGTGTTTTATGCAGTGTGTGTATCACTATGTGTGTGTGTTGTACAGGGTGTGTGTCACTCTGTGTGTGTGTGTATGTGTTGTGCCGGGTGTGTGTCACTCTGTGTGTGTATGTGTTGTGCAGAGTGTGTCACTCTGTGTGTGTGTGTGTGTATGTGTTGTGCAGGGTGTGTGTCACTCTGTGTGTGTGTATGTGTTGTGCAGGGTGTGTGTCACTCTGTGTGTGTGTATGTGTTGTGCAGGGTGTGTGTCACTCTGTGTGTGTGTTGTGCAGGGTGTGTGTCACTCTGTGTGTGTGTGTATGTGTTGTGCAGGGTGTGTGTCACTCTGTGTGTTTATGTGTTGTGCAGGTTGTGTGTCACTGTGTGTGTATGTGTTGTGCAGGGTGTGTGTCACTCTGTTGTGCAGGGTGTGTGTCACTCTGTGTGTGTGTGTGTATATGTGTTGTTCAGGGTGTGTGTCACTCTGTGTGTGTGTGTATGTGTTGTGCAGGGTGTGTGTCACTATGTGTGTGTATGTGTTGTGCAGGGTGTGTGTCACTCTGTTGTGCAGGGTGTGTGTCACTCTGTGTGTGTGTGTGTATGTGTTGTGCAGGGTGTGTGTCACTCTGTGTGTGTGTGTGTGTGTGTGTGTGTGTGTGTGTGTGTATGTGCTGTGCGCCGTGTGTGTCACTGTGTGTGTGTATGTGTTGTGCAGGGTGTGTGTCACTCTGTTGTGCAGGGTGTGTGTCACTCTGTGTGTGTGTGTGTATGTGTTGTGCAGGGTGTGTGTCACTCTGTGTGTGTGTATGTGTTGTGCAGGGTGTGTGTCACTCTGTGTGTGTGTATGTGTTGTGCAGGGTGTGTGTCACTCTGTGTGTGTGTGTATGTGTTGTGCAGGGTGTGTGTCACTCTGTGTGTGTGTGTGTGTGTGTGTGTATGTGCTGTGCGCGGTGTGTGTCACTGTGTTTGTGTATGTGTTGTGCAGGGTGTGTGTCACTCTGTGCGTGTGTGTATGTGTTGTGCAGGGTGTGTGTGTCACTCTGTGTGTGTGTATGTGTTGTTCAGTGTGTGTGTGTCACTCTGTGTGTCTCACTCTGTGTGTGTGTATGTGTTGTGCAGGGTGTGTGTGTCACTCTGTGTGTATGTGTTGTGCAGGGTGTGTGTCACTCTGTGTGTGTGTGTGTGTGTTGTGCAGGGTGTGTGTGTCACTCTGTGTGTATGTGTTGTGCAGGGTGTGTGTCACTCTGTGTGTGTGTGTGTGTGTGTGTGTGTATGTGTTGTGCAGGGTGTGTGTGTCACTCTGTGTGTGTGTATGTATGTCTTGTGCAGGGTGTGTGTGTGTCACTCTGTGTGTGTGTGTGTGTATGTATGTGTTGTGCAGGGTGTGTGTCGCTCTGTGTGTGTATGTGTTGTGCAGGGTGTGTGTGTCACTCTGTGTGTGTATGTGTTGTGCAGGGTGTGTGTGTCACTCTGTGTGTATGTGTTGTGCAGGGTGTGTGTGTCACTCTGTGTGTGTATGTGTTGTGCAGGGTGTGTGTCACTCTGTGTGTGTATGTGTCGTGCAGAGTGTGTGTGTCTCTGTGTGTGTATGTGTTGTGCAGGGTGTGTGTCACTCTGTGTGTGTGTGTGTTGTGCAGGGTGTGTGTGTCACTCTGTGTGTGTATGTGTTGTGCAGGGTGTGTGTGTCACTCTGTGTGTGTATGTGTTGTGCAGGGTGTGTGTGTCACTCTGTGTGTGTATGTGTTGTGCAGGGTGTGTGTGTCACTCTGTGTGTGTATGTGTTGTGCAGGGTGTGTGTCACTCTGTGTGTGTGTGTATGTGTTGTGCAGGGTGTGTGTCACTCTGTGTGTGTATGTGTTGTGCAGGTTGTGTGTCACTGTGTGTGTATGTGTTGTGCAGGGTGTGTGTCACTCTGTTGTGCAGGGTGTGTGTCACTCTGTGTGTGTGTGTGTATATGTGTTGTTCAGGGTGTGTGTCACTCTGTGTGTGTATGTGTTGTGCAGGGTGTGTGTGTCACTCTGTGTGTGTATGTGTTGTGCAGGGTGTGTGTCACTCTGTGTGTGTGTATGTGATGTGCAGGGTGTGTGTCACTCTGTGTGTGTGTTGTGCAGGGTGTGTGTGTCACTCTGTGTGTGTATGTGTTGTGCAGGGTGTGTGTCACTCTGTGTGTGTATGTGATGTGCAGGGTGTGTGTCACTCTGTGTGTGTGTTGTGCAGGGTGTGTGTGTCACTCTGTGTGTGTATGTGTTGTGCAGGGTGTGTGTCACTCTGTGTGTGTGTGTGTGTGTGTGTGTTTTATAAAACAGAATAAAAGTCCTCAATTTATTACAGCTTTAAGTAAATCAGATTATTATTTCAGCATCAGAACAAAGCTATATTTTTTTACTCAGTGGAGTATAAAAGCACACAACTGTTTAACCCGATGAACACACACACACACACACACACACACACACAGTTGTTTTACATTTTAAAATGTTTAAGATTAACACATTGATGGAATCAACTGCTTCACTTTATACTGACTATAGTCACAGTCTGTTTGTCTTTCATGCCTTCACCAATTTCAGTGTACTGTGTGTGTGTGTGTGTGTGTGTGTGTGTGTGTGTGTGTGTATACACTCACCTTGGCCCTTGACAGGAAATGACTGCTGTTTTTTGATATAGTAGCGATCAGGTGTGGCTCTCACACATACAGCCAGCAGGAGGAGAACACACACTGTGTGCAGCTCCATGTCTGTCACCCTGCACCTAACTACAACACCAACACACACACACACATACACACACACACACACACACACACACACACACACACACACAAACACCATTAGTTTTAACATTAGCATGAACTGAAGTGATTCTATTTCACAGGTGATCATTTTTTTCCTTGTTTTCTTCTCTGCTTGTTTGTGTGTGTGTGTGTGTCTGTGTGTGTGTGTGTTTCTAGTTCTCAGATTTTTTCTAATTTTTGCTTCATTCCTTTGCTTGGTCACCTGTTGCGCTCACTCACTGCAGAATGTCAGACACTAATTTAAAGGCAACATGTGACAGACTCAGAGATGTGTCGGCTGATACGTCACAGAATAATTTATCAAGATATTTTTATATTTTTTATCTTAAATATAAAATGAAACTCACTATTCTTGTTTAAATCTGGCCAGGCGAACAGATTTTATGATGGAGTCCCACCTACACTCCCTCCTTCTGAAACCAGCAAACTGGCATTAACGACATGCTGTGAAATATTGTGATGTTTCTGTACAACAATAATATCATAAATTCACCGCTAATTCTCCTACATGTACAAGCTGTGTGTGTGTGTGTGTGTGTGTGTGTGTGTGTGTGTGTGTGCATCTGTACTCACCTTCAGGTTGACACTCTGTATCTCACGTCCGGAGTGTGTGTGTGTATGTATAGAGTCTGTGTGTGTGTCATTTTAGATTTAGGGGTTTTTATACACTTTAGCATCTCTGACTCCGCCTCCACTTTCCCTGTGATGTCACACATAATGAAGGGTGTAGCATCAGTGGTGAGGGCAAGAACAGGATGGTGTGGTGTTTCCCCCCTTCCTCAGACCCGTACTTATCCTCTCCCTCAGCAGAACACAGCTATCATTACACAGAGAAAGGGAAATTCAGGATAAATACATTTCATGGATATTTTTGTCTTTATTTCTCTGCTCATGTAAAATAGATGCCTTTCAAATTCTGAAACTTTTTCATCCAACATTAATATCTGTTTTTTAATGTTATATCCCTCACGGCTTTATTATTTTTCACATCGATAAGTCTGTTATTTCAGCAGATCATATAAAATATACACTCTGGTATCTTCCCCATAATAATGTTATTCTCCCTAAAGTGGGCTTGTCTCTGTGTGATGGGTAACACTAACAATGAGATGTGTGTTTAAGTGTGTGATGAGTGAGAAGGTCTGGAGCCTCGTCTTGTTTTACAACTGCTCTTTACTTTTTCGCAAGCTAAATTAAACCAAGTAATTTCATTCTGGAGTTAATCCTGTCTAAGTCTATTTGGAGCTGAAGTGTAAAATCAGACACTGTTTATATTTATTTAATTATTTGTTTGCGTAAAAATAATAAGACGTAATTGGAGTCTGGACCACCAGGGGGCGGAGATTGTGGTTTACTTTGGCTGAGTGGGAACGGCCGGACTCGGGGGTATTTTCGGATACTGTGGTATACCGAACTGTCAGTGAAACCTTCAAGACCCTGATTTAGATTCATGCTAACAATTACAGTAAATCATTGTCATGGGTTTAGCACATGCATTCTCTCTTTCTCTGTGTAATTTATGGACTGGACCCTGATGACGTGTAAAGACAAACAACATGGAGTTTTTCATCCCATTGACTCTGAGCTTTTAGTTGTTTAGCGTTTCAAATCTCTGCTCAGTTACAACAAGAACAAGAGTAAATAAACTTGAGATACCAATCTAGATTTCTCGTAGATTATCTAAATGTAGTTTAATGAAGTTTAAACTTTAATCCAAATTCCAGTTTGGTCTGTTACGTTTCCGAGACCGTCAGACGTCACAGCTAACTGAACAACGTTAACATTAGACTTCTGCTACAGATACAGTTTCTGTTCACGGGTGTTTGAAATATTATCATGACTTTTAACTGCTGTTGGAAAAAATTCAGAAGGTAAAATTGTCACATATTTCTTTCATTAAGAGTGTGTTTAGTCCCCATAAACACACACACACACACACAAACACACACTACACACACACAGAATTCATTCTTTCAGAATGATTCTTCTAGAGAACTCATCTTCTTTCTCTTTGATGTGGTGTGTGTGTGTGTGTGTGTGTGTGTCTGTGTGTTTAATCTGCTAAATGAAGGGGTTTAGTTAAACTCTCCCACTCTCACTTTCCAGACATTACGTTCTCACTCTTCTTCCCACTAATTTCAGTGTTAATTACTTTTTTGTTTGTAAGCAAATTTCACTTCTTTTGTCAATCACAGGTTTTGTTCCAAATGCTTCAGTTCCTCATTAGTGAGTGTTTATGCTCATGGTTATTCTTCTCTATCATCACTAACACGTGTGGATTCTATTGCTGCGTCTCAGTGGCTGGTCTCAGAGCCAGCTCCAGTGACCAGCTCCATCACCACCACCATCCTCATCACCATCACACACTGCACCACCATCACACACTGCACCACCATCACCACCACCATCACACACTGCACCACCATCACCACCACCATCACACACTGCACCACCATCACACACTGCACCACCATCACACACTGCACCACCATCACCACCACCATCACCACCACCATCACACATGTTGATACACCAGAAACCGGTTTATGACCTTTACACAATTTCACTCTACACACATTTTGTTCATTCTGCTGCACAAAATTGTGTATTTAATCGTTTCCTTTAAGATTGTGTATGAGAGCCGGTCACGAACTCACCCTGTGTGTGTGTACTTTAGGCCAGCAAAACTCAGGACCCTCATACAGATGTGCACACACACACACACACACACACACACACACACACACGTACACGTGAACTCTTTAAGCTGAATGGTAAAAATAATTGCAGGTTGATGAAGTGTGTACAATTTAGCGGGGAGACTAAAGTTAGCAGTGGTGTGTGTGTGTGTGTGCGTGTGTGTGTGTATCTTAGTACAGATTTAGTGCTTTAATAAAGCCACTTGCCCACTAAAAGCTGCCTAAGCTTCATAAACGCTGGGTGTGTGTGCACTTACACGGGTTATTGGGAAACAAGTTTAAATATATTACCCAGAATTCTGAACACTGTGTGTGTGTGTGTGTGTGTGTGTGTGTGTGTGTATATTTAGGCTAAAACTGTTATATTGAGAATGTTTTTCTCCATGTGATTGAGGTTTAGAATACTAAAATTGCAGTAAAGATTTAGACCCAAATCACAGAAAACAGACTGAATGTTATTTAACACAGTTTTCTACAGCAGGTTTAATTCCCAGTGCAACTTTCTGCTAATTATCCAGATCTAGTTTATTATTCATTATTCACATATCGTTTGTATTAATATTTACACAAAAAGGTGTTCATGAAAATCCCATAAGTATAAAACACCTTTCATGTCCTGCTTCTGTGTCAGATAAAGTACATGATGAGGTGTCGTTATAACGTCAAGTGCTGGAGACTTTTGTTTCATATTATTCCATAAATACACACTAAGCTATGGAATGAGCTTTAAACACACACTCACTGCTGCAGTGTTAGTGTGCGCTGTCTGTGAAAAGAAAAACAGTTTTATAATCATTGTTAATTATAATATTATAATGATCATCATATCATTATATCGTTATATTGTTGTGCAATCAGCAAAACACTTCCTTTTTTTAAACATAACCTGCACCTCAGCATGGTTATAATTATACTGTGTCCCAATCCACAGTACTTTCACTATGTGGTGCACAATTTTAGGTGTCTTTTGATTTGTAGTCATGTCTCAAGGCTGAATGGAGAATCTCCAGAGTGCTCAAGAATTCCCACAATGCACTGCATTCTATCAGATCTACATTGGTGTCCACCTGAGTCAGAATATCCACGTTCAGGTACTAGACTGATATGTTTTGTGATATAGTGTGTTTTCATGCTGGAGGCTGTAGATGTTTGGAAGAGAGATTGAGACAAGAAGCACTCATGTGTCTGCAGTTAGGAGTCACACCACAAGTCTCCATTCAGACATCAGCTCAGCTGTTCCTAATAAAGTGACATCAGCTCAGCTGTTCCTAATAAAGTGACAATTTATATATAAAAGATAAGCAGAGATTTACTGCTTTATTCTCCTCACATTCTGTGTTCATCTAGAGAGGTGTGTGTGTGTGTGTGTGTAATCAGTGTACTCAGTGTTATCTCTGTATGCGTTGTGTAAGTCAGTGTTTACTGTCTGTTAGAAGTTCTTTGATGTTTAATTATGTTCTGAACACGCCTTTCTCATCTGAGTTAACGAGTCAGGATTACCCACAATGCACCACTGTTTATGGCAGCACACCACACCTTAAACATTTACATTTACAGCATGTGACAGACGCCCTTATCCAGAGCGACGTACATAAGTGCTTAAATCTCTAACATTGAATACATTAATGCTGGATCACTAAGTCACATACTTAAGATACCATGAGTTTAAAACATTTGTTCAGAGTTACAATGAAAAAGTGTCAAAGGTGTTTTTTTTTAATGCAGAAGGAAAGAAGTTCTAGTTGAAGTGTTTCCTGAATAAGTAGGTCTTCAACCGCCGCTTGAAATCCAGTGACTCAGCTGTCCGGACCTCTAGGGGAAGTTCATCCCACCACCTTGGTGCCAGTACAGAGAAGAGTCTTGTAGTAAACTTCCCTCTTACCCTGAGAGATGGTGGGACCAGTGGAGCAGTGCTGGTAGATCGGAGGGTGCGAGGTGCAGTGTGAGGAGTGATGAGGGCTTTGAGGTAAGAGGGAGATGGTCCATTTTTGGCTTTGTAGGCCAGCATCAGTGTTTTGAATCTGATGCGTGCAGCTACCAGAAGCCAGTGGAGGGATCGCAGCAGTGTGGTGGTGTGGAGAACTTTGGCAGGTTGAAAACAAGCCGTGCAGCTGCATTTTGGATCATATGCAGAGGACGGATTGTGTTCATATGTAGACCTGCCAGCAGTGTGTTACAGTAATCCAGTCTAGAAATGACAAGAGACTGAACAAGTACCTGAGCAGCCTGTGTGGACAAAAATGGCCGAATCCTTCTAATGTTGTAGAGAAGAAACCGACATGAGCGAGTCACATTAGCAACATGAGAGGAAAAGGACAGAGTGTCCATGGTTACCCCAAGGTTGTGAGCTGTGGCTGAAGGGGAGATCAGATCGTTGTGCAAGGATATAGCAAGATCATGACCTGGGGATGAATCACCTGATGATCAGCAGTTCAGTTTTGTTAGGATTATGAAATATGAAATATCTGCCAGACATGCTGAGATCCGATCAGAAGCTGTGGTATCTGAGGGTGGGAAAGAGAAGGTAAGTTGTGTATCATCACCATAGCAGTGGTAAGAGAACCCATGTGAGGAAATAACTTCACTAAGAGAGTGAGTATACAGGGAGAAAAGAAGAGGACCAAGTACTGAGCCTTGTGGGACGCCAGTGGAGAGTCTGTGTGGAGCAGATGTCTCTCCACCTCCATGTTACCTGATATGAGCGTCCTTCCAGGTAGGAAGTGAACCATTCCCAAGCTGATCCGCAAATCCCAAGACTCCTGAGGGTGGACAAGATAGTCTTGTGGTTGACCGTATCAAACGCTGCTGAAAGGTCAAGGAGGATAAGGACGGATGACAGTTTGGCTGATGTAGCAGCATGTAGTTTCTCAGAGACATCCAGAAGGGCTGTCTCTGTGGAATGAGCTGCTTTAAAGCAGACTGTTGGGATCTTGGAGGTTGTTCTGTGAGAAATAGACAGACAGATGATTATAGAC
>NC_083471.1:50000-52500 GCF_030014155.1 Tachysurus vachellii | reverse complement strand
TAAGATAATGTTGATCAAATTAGTGACAAGAACAACAGAAACTCCGGGTGAATTTTAAAGACACCTGATCACCATAACTTGTACTGACGTCCTTAGTTAAGTGCTGTCTGTTCTTTATTAAAAAAACACACATACAGAAATCCAGATGATACGTGGATGAAACTGTGAGAGAAAACAGCTCTGTAAGAAAAAGCTCTGTCTCCTGCTGAAGCCTTTTGCTACGTTGAGGTACAAAACCAAATAGGCTGCACATTTTTATCAGTGTAGGCAGTTTGCTCAGGTGGCACAAGAGCAGTAGAAATAATCACTGCAGGGCTCTAAAGTATCACACATTAACAGTCCCTCATGTCGGTCTTTTGTCACTCAGAAAAACTTTTTGACTATTTATCATATATTTAATAAGCCGCAGCACCCAAAATGTATCAGTCCGCACCGCTGTCTCTATGGAAACGGGCAGGAACCAAGTCTCCCCTGGAGCTCTTAGTCGAGCCTGACACTTATCAGCCAATCAAAAACAGAGGCTACACAACAGCCAATCAGAAAATAGCACTATTGTATCTGGGTAAGATTTAACACAACAACCAATGAAAAAAAGCAGATCCTGGAATTGTTCATCATCATCATCCTCGTTCACCCACAGAGAAAAGCTCTGGAGCTGTGAGCATCACTTTGAGCACAGAGTAAGTCATGATCTCCTGTTTAATGTTACAACTAATTCACAACTTGTTTGACACAAACAATGACATTGTGACTGCTGTTAGAGACGTTTCCCAGATCATCAGCAGGAGTTTTTCATCAGTGTCTGTAACTTAGCCAACAGTTTTACAACCTGTTCACTGACAACACCTGCTCAGAACAAGTAGTCTAGGGCCAGTGGTTCTCAAACTGGGGGCCTGAGATGGTGCCAGGGGGCCCCGGTTCACGGACAACACTTGGTTTTAGTGCTTCCACATTGTAATGCTGAGGCCCAGAGGGTATTTTCGATGGTCGGTTAAAACAAAACCTCAACACGAAACAGTTTGTCTCTGGACGGGACATTGTCCTCAATCATGTCCCTAAAAATGTCTGGGCTTGTGCTGAACTGTTTTATATGGGAGCAACATTACACATGATAAAGGGGTCTAAAAAGGGAACAAACACTTACAATAAACACCACCAGTCATAATCTCTCTCTCTCTCTCTCTCTCTCTCTCTCTCTCTCTCTCACTCACTCACTTTCTCACTCTCTCTCTTTCTCACTCTCACTCACTCTCTCTCTCACTCTCTCTTTCTCACTCTCTCACTCTCACTCACTCTCTCACTCTCACTCTCTCTCTCACTCACACTCTCACACTCTCTCTCACTCACTCTCTCACTCACTCTCTCTCTCACTCACTCTCTCTCTCGCTCTCACTCTCTCTCTCACTCACTCTCACTCTCTCTCTCTCTAACTCTCACTCTCTCACTCTCACTCTCTCTCTCTCTCTCTCACACTCTCTCTCTCATTCACTCTCTCACTCACTCACTCTCTCTCGCTCACTCTCTCTCACACACAAATTAATAAATGGAAATTGAATCAATACTTTGTATTTGGTTAAATTATGTTCCTTACCAAACACAACACACACACACCCCTGTTGTGTTTGGGTGGGGGGTTGGAGATGTCATTCTTGCCTGTGTTCAAAACTTGACAGCCCTGTCACTGTGAAATCAGACTGGGAGCCAATGCAGTGTGGATTAGATAAAAGTGATGTGTGATATGTGCAGTGTGTGGTGCAGTGTGAGGTGCAGTGTGTGGTGCAGTGTGTGGTGCAGTGTGAGGAGTGATGAGGGCTTTGAGGTGAGATGGAGATGGTCCATTTTTGTCTTTGTAGGCCAGCATCAGTGTTTAAATCTGATGTGTTCAGCTACAGGAGCCAGTGGAGGAACACAGCAGTGTGGTGGTGTGGAGAACTTTGGCAGGTCAGTTTGACAAGACAAGTCACACAGCTGCATTTTGGATCATTTGCAGAGGACAAATTGCTTTAATTTTTAGACTTTCCAGCAGTGAGTTGCAATAGTTTTAGTCAGTAGTTCGGTCTTGAGATGACAAGAGACTGAACAAGTACCTGAGCAGCCTGTGTGGAGAAAAAAGCCTCAATACTTCTACTCTCACAGAGAAAAGGACAGTTGATTGTATTATACAGGAATATTGATCATGACCTGTGGATGAATCACCTGATGATCAGCAGTTCAGTTTTGCTGGGATGGAGCTTTAACTGATGAGCCGTCATCCACTATTATATGTCTGCCGGACATCCTGAGATCAGAAGCTGTGGTATCTGAGGGTGGGAAAGAGAAGGTAAGTTGTGTATCATCAGCATAGCAGTGGTAAGAGAACCCATGTGAGGAAATAACTTCACCAAGAGAGTGAGTATACAGGGAGAAAAGAAGAGGACCAAGTACTGAGCCCTGTGGAGTCTTGTGGTTGACCGTATCAAACACTGATGAAAGGATGAGGATAGATGAAGCTTGGCTGATC
>NC_083471.1:0-45000 GCF_030014155.1 Tachysurus vachellii | reverse complement strand
CGCTCTAACACATGAATATGCTTTGATCTAAACTGCTGCATTGTAGCTCTGGCTGTATGTTTAGGGTCATTGTCTTGCTGGAAGGTGAAGCTCCGCCCCAGTCTCAAGTCTTTTACAGACTCTAACAGGTTTTCATCTAAGATTGCCCTGTATTTGTCTCCATCCATCTTCCTATCATCTCTGACCAGCTTCCCTGCTGAAGAAAAGCATCCCCACAACATGATGCTGCCACCACCATGTTTCACTGTGAGGATGGTGTGTTCAGGGTGATGTGCTGTGTTAGGTTTCCGCCTTGCACTGGTCTCATCTGACCAGAGCAGCTTCTTCCACATGCTGGCTGCCCCAGCCCCCCCCCCTTCCATAAAGAGCAGATTTGTGGAGTGCACGACTAATAGTTGTCCTGTGGACAGATTCTCCCACCTGAGCTGTGGATCTCTGCAGCTCCTCCAGAGTTACCATGGGCTTCTTGGCTGCTTCTCTGATTAATGCTCTCCTCACACGGCCTCAGTTTAGGTGGACGTCCGTGTCTTGTTAGGCTTGCAGTCGTGCTCATACTCTTACCATTTCAGGATGACGGATCTTACATCATGCTCCGTGAGATGTTCAAGGCTTGGGATATTAATTTATAACCATAAACCTGCTTTAAACTTCTCCACAACTTTATCCCTGACGCGTCTGGTGTGTTCTTTGGTCTTCATGATGCTGTTTGTTCACTAATGTTCTCTAACACACTTCTGAAGGCTTCACAGCACAGCTGTATTTATACTGAGATTAAATGACACACAGGTGACTATTTACTCATTCGGTGACTTCTGAAGGCAGTTGGTTTCACTGGATGTTAGTTAGGGGTATCGGAGTAAAGGGGGATGAATACACCATTTATTATTTTTATTTCACTTCACAATTATGTGCCACTTTCTTTCGGTCTATTTCACAAAATCCCAATAAAATACATTTTTCTTTTTGGTAACGTCAAATGTGGAAAAGTTCAGTGGGGTATGAATATTTTTGCAAGGCACTGTGTGTATGAGACGATAGAAATGAGACAACAGAAAAGAATTTCAGATTTTATTTCCTAATATTTATATAGACGTGTTAAACATCTTAAAATGTGTCACCTTTGGAAGCAGACCGTACAGCTAAAGTAAATATAATGTGTGTGTGTGTGTGTGTATGTGTGTGTGTGTGTGTGTGTGTGTGTGTGCGTGTATGTGTGTATGTGTGACTATGTGTGTGTGTGAGTGTGTGTATGTGTGTGTGTGTGTGTGCGTGTATGTGTGTATGTGTGACTATGTGTGTGTGTGAGTGTGTGTGAGCTGATGTGGCTCCCAGCACAGAAAGACCCCCCCCCCCCTCCCCCTCCCCTCGCGCGCGTGCCGATGGAGACGGTCATTGTCCCGGTACAGAAGCCCCGGTACAGAAGCCCCGGTACAGAAGCCCAGCAATGCGCCGATGCTGTAAGTAGTGTTTAGTGTTTAAGTGTTTAGTATTTACCCGGAAGTTAAAGCGGAAGTTGTTTATGGACACACGGCGCTTTAATGTGAGTCTATATGATGGGATTCCCGGCGGCGCGTGCGGGACTTTTATTTCAGCACTTCCGGAGAGAAAGTGAGTATAAACTCTTTGTTTACTGTAATCAGATTAATAACAGGTTTAATAACGACCTGAGACTGCACTATTAAATAGTTTATATTGTTTTATAAACACTTTATTTAACTACCGTTTTTTACTCTGTGCCAGTTTAGCTTTAGCGGTTAGCTTTAACTCTTGCACTGTTTAACACTAATGTGTATTTTTATTTAGTTTAACAGCAGAGAGAGTGTGTGTGTGTGTGTGTGTGTGAGTGTGTGTGTGTGTGAGTATGTGAGAGTATGTGTGTGTGTGTGTGTGTGTGAGTATGTGTGTGTGTGTGAGAGTATGTGTGAGTGTGTGTGTGTGTGTGAGTATGTGTGAGTATGTGTGTGTGTGTGTGTGTGAGAGTATGTGTGAGTGTGTGTGTGTGTGTGAGTATGTGTGAGTATGTGTGTGTGTGTGTGTGAGAGTATGTGTGAGTATGTGTGTGTGTGTGTGTGTGTGAGAGTATGTGTGAGTATGTGTGTGTGTGTGAGAGAGAGAGAGAGAGAGAGAGAGAGAGAGAGAGAGAGAGTGTGTGTGTGTGTAAAAGCTTTTCTTTGGTTAACCACTCCACCAAACCCCAAACCCTTAAAACCATAAACTTTATTTTCTGTTAAAATCTTTATATAAAATATTTGAAGTGTTTCTATAAACTTTAAAAGGAAAAAGTAGGTTTTACTTCCTTGTTACTTTATTGTTCATTAGGAACTGCTTCATTATTATATTTCTGACTGAATCCAAACCACTGAAGAAGATCTGAGTTTGATGAACATTTGTTTAATAAGAAACTCCACACGTTTCTCTACAGGAGAGAGAATAGATATAAGATATACCTTTATCCGTCCCACAATGGGGACATTTCTCTGAAGAACCCCAGTTTTAAGTAAAGTTCTATATGTTGGAGAACTCAACTTTACATTATAAACTCTGTCTGACTCACAGCAGCTTCTCTATGTAACTCCAGCTCTGAAACCCATGTGTGATGTCACCTAATGACTGAAGGAAATGTTGCTGAAATGCAGCTTTGTCTCTACAGTCCTCAGCTGTCAGTGGGTTAGTTTGGGATTTGGTTAGTTCTCTCCAATAATCTGTGTATTTTCCTTTTGTTATGGAGATAATTGTGATTGTCTGGTTGTGTGTGTGTGCTAAGGCTATAGTGCTGTGGTCAGATGAGAATGGGTCAGCGTCAGGAGGAGGAGGCACAGAAGGCTTCTGTCAACACTCATCTCTTGGCAGTTCTGTCTGTTTCTCTCTCTCCCTCTCTCTCTTTATTCATGTATGTGTATTTCAGCAGGAATGCTGAGGTCAGAGGGTAATGGGGGGCTTGTTGAGCAATGTGAACACACACACACACACACACACACACACACACACACACACACACACACACACAGCTTCACTCTTTAACCACTTTAAACAGAAGGCTGTGAGTGTATATGTGTTTGTGTGTGTGTATGTGTTCACATTGCTCAACAAGCCCCCTATGACCCTCTGTTTGAACTGAATTTATGTACATGTAGATAAACACATCATATTAATGAAGTAAACAGAATGGTAGGGTGGGGCTGAGGGTGTGGCCTGTGTGGGCGGAGTCGTTCTGTAATGACCTTGATAACGGATGTAGTTTCCTGTGCTTAGAGATAACAGATTGAAAAGTGCAACGATGTCCTTTGCTGGAGAGAAAAGGTTAAACTCAGCCCTCAGTTTGAAAACCTTGTGCTTTAAGACGTCCAAGCGAGCATGTGTCCTTTAGTAAAGCAGTGGACACTGAGGGAGTGTTTTATTCAGTCTTTCATACTTCAGCTGAAAAAACACTGTAAATAATGTACATGTTAACACACACATCTTCTTGTAGTTAATCCACTATGGAGATGTGACGTAAGCCTAAATCACATCAACATTCAGATATAACTATTATGTCTGCCTCTGAATGCAGCCAGAGACCTCACATGTGCTCCATTCAAATATGTTGTGCATGAAGTCTGTGTGTGTGTGTATGTATGTATGTGTGTGTATGTGTGTGTGTGTCTATGTCGGTGTGTGTGTCTATGTCGGTGTGTGTGTCTGTGTATGTGTGTGTGTCTGTGTATGTGTGTGTGTCTGTGTATGTGTGTGTGTCTGTGTATGTGTGTGTCTGTGTATGTGTGTGTCTGTGTATGTGTGTGTCTGTGTATGTGTGTGTCTGTGTGTGTGTGTCTGTGTCTGTGTGTGTCTGTGTCTGTGTATGTGTGTGTCTGTGTGTGTGTGTGTCTGTGTGTGTCTGTGTATGTGTGTGTGTCTGTGTGTGCGTGTGTGTGTCTGTGTATGTGTGTGTGTCTGTGTGTGCGTGTGTCTGTGTGTGTGTGTCTGTGTATGTGTGTGTGTGTCTGTGTGTGGGTGTGTGTGTATGTGTCTGTGTGTGTGTCTGTGTCTGTGTGTGCGTGTGTCTGTGTGTGTATGTGCACAACAATAAGTGATGAGTTCACTGTTTGGTTCTAATCCATGTTCTTTATTATCACAAGTATATGAAATAGAGCTAAAAAAACAACCCTAAGATATTCCTGATTCGTCCCACAATGGGGAAATTACACTGTTTACACAACTGTCCTGAGACAGACAACCATCACACAACTCTTATCTCATCTCATCAATCACCCTCCTGTCTCACCTTACACCTGTCTCACCCTCCTGTCTCACCCTACCGTCTCACCTTACACCAGTCTCAGTAGTGAAGATGAATAATAACGTTGTTAATGGATTATAGTAGCTATAACTGAGTAATAAATTTAATCATGGCTGAATTTTCACACCACCGAAGTCCAAAAAAGCTGCAAAAAATATAAATATGATGGAACACTTTTGCTTAAAGTGACAAATATTAGGATTGTTGGACAATTTTCATAAAATAACTCCATGCTGTGAGCTTAAATGGAAACGTTGTGTGTGTTTGAGCATGCATGTGTGCGCATGCTTTTATGTCCAGAATTCCTGTGGTAAATTAAATTCAGCTCTATTGAAACACACACACACACACACAATCTATCTGTCTCTCATTAAAAGCTCTCTATCTGTTTTTCAGCATGACATCACTCTGACATCACACTGATGTCATGATGAGCTCGTACACACGTGGTGCCCCCACAGTGTTCTTCATAAGTGCTGTGTGTGTGTTGGCGCGGAGTGACTGGGAGCCGAGCGGTGGTGAAGTGCCCTTTATTGGAGGGCGCTACTCTGGACACCCCATGCTGTATTTTGGGCGGGAGGCGGTGCCAGAGCTGCGGGGTGCGGCACTGAGCACTCACTCTGAGCTGGCTCAGCGGGTATGGCGTGCCGGTGAGGACATGCTCGCGAGCCCCAAACAGTTCCTCCCACCCCAAGACCCTGAAGATTTCTCTGCCCGCTGGAATGAAATCTATGGCAACAACCTGAGTGTGTTAGCGCTGTTTTGTCTGCTTTACCCACAACGCACCGGGGCACTCAGTCTGGCCCGCGAGTACATGGACCGGATGGCTGCTCAGCCCAGTTGGTATGCAGCTTTGTGAGTGTGAGTGTGAGTGTGAGTGTGAGTGTGAGTGCGAGTGCGAGTGCGAGTGCGAGTGCGAGTGCGAGTGCGAGTGCGAGTGCGAGTGCGAGTGCGAGTGTGAGTGCGAGTGCGAGTGCGAGTGCGAGTGCGAGTGCGAGTGCGAGTGCGAGTGCGAGTGCGAGTGCGAGTGCGAGTGCGAGCGCGAGCGCGAGCGCGAGCGTGTGTGTGTGTGAGTGTGAGTGTGAGTGTGTGTGTGAGTGTGTGTGTGAGTGTGTGTGTGTGTGTGTGTGAGTGTGAGTGTGTGTGAGTGTGTGTGAGTGTGTGTGTGTGTGTGTGTGTGAGTGTGTGTGTGTGAGTGCGTGTGTGTGTGTGTGCATGAGTGCGTGAGTGTGAGTGTGTGCGTGTGAGTGTGTGCGTGTGCGTGAGTGTGTGCGTGTGTGTGTGTGTGTGTCTGTGTGTGTGTGTGCACAACAATAAGTGATGAGTTCACTGTTGAGTGAGTGAGTGTGTGAGTGAGTGTGTGAGTGAGTGTGTGAGTGAGTGTGTGAGTGAGTGTGTGAGTGAGTGTGTGAGTGAGTGTGTGAGTGAGTGTGTGAGTGAGTGTGTGAGTGAGTGTGTGAGTGAGTGTGTGAGTGTGTGCATGCGTGAGTGCGTGAGTGTGTGTGCGTGAGTGTGTGTGCGTGAGTGTGTGTGCGTGAGTGTGTGTGCGTGAGTGTGTGTGCGTGAGTGTGTGTGCGTGTGTGTGTGTGTGAGTGTGTGTGTGTCTGTGTGTGTGTGTCTGTGTGTGTGTGTCTGTGTGTGTGTGCACAACAATAAGTGATGAGTTCACTGTTGTGTGCGTGTGAGTGTGTGTGAGAGTGTGTGTGTGAGTGTGCTAGTGTGTGCGTGCGTGAGTGTGTGTGCGTGAGTGTGTGTGCGTGAGTGTGTGTGCGTGAGTGTGTGTGTGAGTGTGTGTGAGTGTGTATCTTAAACAACTAATAAATGATTATCAGTATAGTAACATTTTACATTACTGTTATGATTCCTATAGTAGTCCGTCACTACAGTGCTTAGGGTAAAGGATAAAAGGATTGAAATCAGCACCTAATCTGGCAGAATTATGCTTAACTGTCTCACCCAACATCTTACTGACCTTATGTGTGTGTGTGTGTGTGTGTGTGTGTGTGTGTGTGTGTGTGTGTGTGTGTGTGTGTGAGCATTGTCCAGCAAAAACACACTCCCCTTTCATTAATTCTCCACATCAGCACTTTCCACAGATCCTCTGTGGCTTTCAAGATGATGATTAATAATAAAATAATGAGATATGGACACAGCTGAATGCTTTTCTGCCAACACACACACTTCCTGTTGGATTTTCTCACTGCCTCATCACTTTTTTGTGAAAACACAGACGAAAAAATAGCACATTCTTTTTCTTTTACTTCCTGTTTTTATAAAAGTTTTATCCATGATTAACTAGAAATAGTGTTTCATCTGTAACAGAGAAGAAAAGGAGCACACACACACACACACACATACACACTTGATTTTAAACTGCATTTAACTGCATCATAAATTGTGTGTTTATGTGTGTGTGTGTGTGTGTGTGCGCATGTCCGTGTGTTTGAAGGCTGGTGAAGGACGCTCCATGGGATGAGGTTCCGATGGCACACTCTCTGGTGGGTTTTGCGACGGCATATGACTTCCTGTTTGAGTTCCTGACTGAGGTAGAGCAGGAACGTTACCTGCAGGTGCTCGGAAATGCCTCCCTTTACATGTATGATAAGTCACTGCAGCGGGGGTGGAGCTTCCAGTTCCTCCACAACCACCAACCAACCAACTGTGTCGCCCTGCTGACCGCCTCCCTAATCCTGCTGAACCAGGGTTATTTTACACACACACACACACACACGAAGTTGTTGGTCATACTGTGTTCAATGGCTCTGGTATAATAGTGTGTGTGTGTGTGTGTGTCTTTAGGCTGTCTACAGGAGGCCTATGTGTTTGTTCAGCAGGTGATGGTGATTATGGAGAAGTCTCTGGTCATTTTGCATTCCATAGTTGACGGTTCTCTGTATGAAGGTGTTGCGTACGGAACCTACAGCACACGTTCTTTGTTTCAGTACATTTACCTGCTGCAGAGACACTTCAACATCTCCCACTTCACACACCCCTGGCTCCTCAAACATTTCGACTTCCTCTACAGGACAGTGCTGCCAGGTATTTGTGTGTGTGAGCCTTTTTCCACACCTTTGAGCTTGACTTCCTTTGGTCTTTGTGATGCTGTGTGTTTAGATTCTTTAACATACTCTGGGTTCTTCCACGAATGTGACACTTAAATTGCTCACAGTTTGACACAATTCTGTAAATGACGTCACTGAAACTGAACCAGCACCAGGAACTTTACAGTGAATCATTAGTCATTCATTTATTGTACATTGCCCTAATATTAGGGATATTATTATGTTACATAGATCTGAGAGAAAAAATAGCAAGTTTAGTCTATTTTAGTTGAGACTGTATTACTATACAAAGAATACTGTATATTCAGGATAATACGATAAGAATACTTACATGCTGCTGTAACTTAACATTAAAAGGAAAATGAAAAAAAAAAAAGACTTTCTAATCACATGAGCCAATATTTTATTCACTATAGAACACAGATAACATAAATGTTTAAACAGAGAAACTTTACACTTTTATCTACTGAATGATGCCTGCTACAGGTCTCAAAAATATTGGCACAGGGAAATAAATGGAGATGCTGGAAAGATTCTGCTGGAAGAACATCTAGAAATTAATGAAGTTAATTGATACCAGGTCTGTAAGATGATTAGCTATAAAGGGATGTTAGAGAGTCTCTCAGAAGTAAAGATGGGCAGATGCTCTCCAGTCTGTGAAAGAGTGCGTAAAAAGATTGTGGAATATTTAAAAACAATGTTCCTCAATGTCAAATAGCAACGGCTTTGTGAATCTACAGTGCAGAACATCATCAAAAGATTCGGCCCTCAGACGACGCTGAATCACTCATCAGCATGATTGTGTCAATATCACTACATGGACACAGGAACACTTCCATAAACCACTTCCAGAACACAAACTGCCTTCCATCTGCAGATGCCACCTATCTAAGCTCTATCATGCACAAAGGAAGCCGTATGTGAACATGGTCCAGAAGCGCCGTCGTGTCCTGTGGGCTGAGGGTCATTAAAATTAGACTGTCTTAATGTGGAGACGTGTTCTGTGGTCAGACGAGTCCAAATTTTTAACATTCTTGTTGGAAATCACGGACCTCATGTCCTCTGGGGTAAAGATGAGGGAGACGACCCAGAGTGTTATCAGTGTTCAGTTAAAAAGCCAGCATCTCTGATGGTATGGTGTATAAGTGCTAACGTCTGGGCAGCGTGCATGTGTTGGAAGGCACTATGAATGCTGAAAGGTATATAAAGCTTTTAGAGCCACATGTGCTCTCCTCCAGACGACATCTATTTCAGGGAAGGCCTTGTGTATTTCAGCAGGACAATGAAAACCACATACTGCAGCTACTACAACAGCTCCGTCGTAGAAGATTCCGGGTGCTGAATCGGCTGCCTGCCGTCCAGATCTTTCACCTATAAAGACCATTTGGCGCCCGATTAAACGAAAAATACGTCAAAGATCACCACAAACTCATAACCTCGATGTCCAAATGTCCTCAAACTATTTTGAAAAGAAGAGATGCTACACCATGTAAACATGACCCCGTCTCAACTGTTCTGAGACCTGCAGCAGGCCTCAAATTAGAAATGAGCTCATTTAATGGATGAAAGTGTATAATTTCTGTTTAAACATTTATGATGTTATCTGTGTTTTAATGGGAATAAAATATTGGCTAATTTGATTTGAAAGTCCTTTAGTTTTCATTTTATTCAAATGTAAAAAAACGTCCCAACTTTTTCTGAATTGGGGTTGTATAGTGATATGTAGAGTGAGATGTGTAGTGAGATGTGTAGTGAGATGTGTAGTGAGATGTGTAGTGAGATGTGTAGTGAGATGTGTAGTGAGATGTGTAGTGAGATGTGTAGTGAGATGTGTAGTGAGATGTAGAGTGAGATGTAGAGTGAGATGTAGAGTGATATGTGTAGTGAGATGTGTAGTGAGTTGTGTAGTGATATGTAGAGTGAGATGTGTAGTGAGTTGTGTAGTGAGATGTGTAGTGAGATGTAGAGTGAGATGTAGAGTGAGATGTAGAGTGAGATGTAGAGTGAGATGTGTAGTGAGTTGTGTAGTGAGTTGTGTAGTGAGATGTAGAGTGAGATGTGTAGTGAGTTGTGTAGTGAGATGTGTAGTGAGATGTAGAGTGAGATGTAGAGTGAGATGTAGAGTGAGATGTGTAGTGAGTTGTGTAGTGAGTTGTGTAGTGATATGTAGAGAGAGATGTGTAGTGAGATGTGTAGTGAGATGTGTAGTGAGATGTAGAGTGAGATGTGTAGTGAGTTGTGTAGTGAGATGTGTAGTGAGATGTAGAGTGAGATGTAGAGTGAGATGTAGAGTGAGATGTGTAGTGAGTTGTGTAGTGAGTTGTGTAGTGATATGTAGAGAGAGATGTGTAGTGAGATGTGTAGTGAGATGTAGAGTGATATGTGTAGTGAGATGTGTAGTGAGTTGTGTAGTGATATGTAGAGAGAGATGTGTAGTGAGATGTGTAGTGAGATGTAGAGTGATATGTGTAGTGAGTTGTGTAGTGAGTTGTGTAGTGATATGTAGAGAGAGATGTATAGTGAGTTGTATAGTGAGATGTAGAGTGAGATGTAGAGTGAGATGTAGAGTGAGATGTGTAGTGAGATGTAGAGTGAGATGTGTAGTGAGATGTGTAGTGAGATGTGTAGTGAGATGTGTAGTGAGTTGTGTAGTGATATGTAGAGAGAGATGTATAGTGAGTTGTATAGTGAGTTGTAGAGTGAGATGTAGAGTGAGATGTGTAGTGAGATGTGTAGTGAGATGTGTAGTGAGATGTAGAGTGATATGTGTAGTGAGATGTGTAGTGAGATGTAGAGTGAGATGTGTAGTGAGATGTGTAGTGAGTTGTGTAGTGATATGTAGAGAGAGATGTATAGTGAGTTGTAGAGTGAGATGTGTAGTGAGATGTGTAGTGAGATGTGTAGTGAGATGTGTAGTGAGATGTGTAGTGAGATGTAGAGTGAGATGTGTAGTGAGATGTGTAGTGAGTTGTGTAGTGATATGTAGAGAGAGATGTATAGTGAGATGTAGAGTGAGATGTAGAGTGAGATGTAGAGTGAGATGTAGAGTGAGATGTAGAGTGATGTGTAGAGTGATGTGTAGTGAGATGTGTAGTGAGATGTGTAGTGAGTTGTGTAGTGAGTTGTGTAGTGATATGTAGAGAGAGATGTGTAGTGAGATGTGTAGTGAGATGTAGAGTGATATGTGTAGTGAGATGTGTAGTGAGTTGTGTAGTGAGTTGTGTAGTGATATGTAGAGAGAGATGTATAGTGAGTTGTATAGTGAGATGTAGAGTGAGATGTAGAGTGAGATGTAGAGTGAGATGTGTAGTGAGATGTGTAGTGAGATGTGTAGTGAGATGTGTAGTGATATGTAGAGAGAGATGTATAGTGAGTTGTAGAGTGAGATGTGTAGTGAGATGTGTAGAGTGAGATGTGTAGTGAGATGTGTAGTGAGTTGTGTAGTGATATGTAGAGAGAGATGTATAGTGAGATGTATAGTGAGATGTATAGTGAGATGTATAGTGAGATGTATAGTGAGATGTAGAGTGAGATGTAGAGTGAGATGTAGAGTGAGATGTGTTTTTTTTTTTGTTATATTGTCCTGGCCCTGGTCTGATCACTGCACACAGGACATCACGCTACTGTGTTGAACTGTGTTTTTGTTTCTCTGCAGAACGTCAGTGTTGATTATTACGTGTTTAACACATTATGTGTGTTATATGTGTTCAGGTTTTCAGAGGAACGTTGCCATCGGTGATTCGAACTACAACTGGTTTTACGGCCCAGAAAGTCAGTTGGTGTTCCTTGATCGCTACGTCATGAGAAACGGCCAAGCTAACTTCTTGGCCGAACAAATACGACGCCACCGCGTGCAGGACGGTCCGGGACAGCCGTCACGTGGACAGAAGTGGTGTACATTGCACACAGAGTTAATCTGGTACACACATACTCACACACGTACACACACATACACACACACGTACGTCTCTCCTAGTGACCGTCTCTTTGTGTGTGTCTCGTTGTGCAGGTATGATGCCGGTCTAAAAGCCACAGCACCTCCAGATTTTGGAATTCCCCGTCTGCATTATTTTGAGGACTGGGGTGTGGTGACCTACGGCGGCGGTCTGCCTGCAGGGACGAATCATTCCTTTCTGTCATTTAAGTCAGGGAAACTGGGGGGCCGAACCATTTTTGACATTGTGCACGAGCGGCGCTACAGCGAGTGGATCCGAGGCTGGAAGAACTTTAATGCTGGACATGAGCATCCCGACCAGAACTCGTTCACCTTTACACCCAGAGGTTTCCCCTTCATCACTGAAGCGTTGTATGGCCCCAAGTACACGCTTCTTAACAACGCCGTTCTGTTTGCTCCCTCCATTGACCATACCTGCTTTTCACCCTGGGAAGGTCAGGTGACTGAGGCATGTGACTCCAAATGGTCAAAGTATAAGTACGGTGCTGCAGTGGACTGTGAGGGTCGTGTGGAGGCAGCGTTAGAGCGCCACGGTGTTGTGTTCATCCGTGGTGAGGGACGAGCAGCATACAGCCCAGCACTGAAGATCAAGAACCTGCAGAGGAACCTTGTCCTTCTCCAGCCTGACCTCCTACTGCTCTTGGACCACGTGCACCTGGATGCAGAAAGCCCTGCCCACAGCATCAGTTCCTTCTTCCACAACACAGACTTCCCTTTTCAGCACACCATGGCGAGAGATGGCATCCATGGTGCCTTTGTCAAGCATGGACAGGATGAGTACACCATGCTGTGGAAGGACGACACAGGCTACAGCGGAAAAGCTGATACAGCATACTGGACATACCCAAATGGTTATCCCTACAACGGCTCTCACTATGTTAATGTGACTATGTCGCTACGCTTCCCGCACACCCGCATCGCCTATTTGTTCTTTGGCCCAGATGTTGAAGTTCTTAGCTTTGTTCTTCGTGGAGACTCGGAAAGGATTGATGTCCACCTGACCACAAGAGACCACAACTTTACCATCCACATCTTGACATCTGAGAACCCTACCAAGCCCATGTTTGCCATGGTGCTGAAGGACAAGTTGGAGAAGGTGGTGTTTGAGCGTTCGGCAGCGGTGCAGGAGCACCCCTTTAAGGAGGTGAAAGACTATGTTAACCAGGTTGAGCAAAACCTCCGTCACATCAAACCTGTCTTCCAGCAGCTAGAGCGCCACATAAAGACACGCATCCTCAATGCTGAAGGATTCCACAAAATCAGAGAACGACTAAAGAAGAACTTAGAAAAGAGGAGGAAGATAAAAAAGAAGGTGGCAGCAGCTGTGGAGAAGATGTTCTCTGTCAATAAGAAGCTGGGAAAGGTGAAGGGGTCAAAGCAAATGATTGGAAATCGCTTGAATGATGCTAGAGAGCAGCAGCAGGGAGCACTGAGGCTAGTGGGCAATGGTGACAATGTTGATGTGCAAAGGGGCAAGAAGGCCAGGATAATTAAAGGACACGAGCTTAAAGATGTCCACACTGCAGTGGTTGTGGGTGGGACCGAAGTGTCCATCTCTGTCTCCTACATACGTGTGTTCCTGGTTCTGAACATCGGAGCTTTTTTCCTGCTGTTGGCGGTTCTGCTCACGCAACTGCAGCGAGCACCAAGTCTCCACACGCAGCGTTGCATCTACTGCGTCCTCCTGCTCGACAGCTTCATCCTGCTTGGCCTCTACTCATCCTGCTCACACGGACACTGCTGATTTCATCACTAAATGATGGTCCTGATAGTGATGACATCACTGTGGGACGGAGAGGGCAGTGGTACAGAGTGGAACAGTAGTGTGGGAGAACCAGTGTGTGAATGTACATTAATTATTAAGAATGTGTGTTTGGGCCTTATTTTGTAAACTTTGCAATTAAAAAAGCAGATGTAGAAGTGTGTGTGTGTGTGTGTTTATAGTATACTCACTGAACACTTTATAAGGAATTCCTATACACCTCTTTCTTGTAGTTATCTAGTTGGCTAATCAACCAGCAGCAGTGCAATGCAGATACCGGCAGCACCTTCTGGTGATGTTTACATGGAGAAAGTGTGATACAGATTATGACTTTAACTGTAGCCTGCTGGTTGGTGTGTGATCGATACAACTTTATTGTCATTGCATACTACAGGTACATAGCAGTGAAATGCTGAGCTAGGATGGTTTGAGTATTTCCATAACTACTGGTCTCACACACAACAGTCCCTAGGGTTTACTTAGACTGGTGCAATAAAGAACATATCCAGAACATATCTTGTTGGTGAGAGACATCAGTGGAAAACTCACAGCTTGGTTAAAGTACAATTTAATTCATTTCAATTCAATTCTTTTCTATAGTGCTTCTAATTCATATAAAAGTATAGTATAGAAACAAAATAAAGAAAAATGTAAAGTTTAAAATTAAGTTACTATATATCTCTAACCTCTATCCCTAATGACCAAGGTGGTGGTGACAGTGATGAGGAAAAACGTCCTGAGAATAAATGAGGAAGAAACCTTGAGAGGAACCAGACTCAGAATGGAACCTCATCCTCATTTGGTGTCACTGGACAGTAAATAATGTAAATGTAAATTATGTTCTTTCTACAAGAGTTTGTAGTTTAGTAAACACATGGGTCAGCACAAATTCTGAGTTCACCACACACATTACACTAATTCCTTACTGCCAATGTAATGATCTCTAATCGACCAGACCATACAGCTGACTGATGCAACAGTGGTTCAAAGAAGGCATGAGAGTCTCTGGGCAGCTTCATCCACAGCAATCCCATGAGTCACTGGCTGACCATGCAGATCAATCCCCAGCAGGGGAAAGGGGTGGTGGTATTATTAGGTATGATTGTAATTGCACAGACAGGGACTCCAGCAAGTCTAGCTACTACATCATAACTAAAGGGAGAGTCAGAAGTTAGGGTTAGAAGTGATGAGCATGTGAGAGTGGTTAGGGGACAACATCTAGACATCCCAGTTCACCAAACACTCGATGCCCATGAACTCAGATTTACTCCTTTACCCTAGAAAAACTATTCATAAAAATCTAGACTGAACAAGTGTGTTTTCAGCCTGGACTTAAACACTGAGACTGTGTCTGAGACCATAAAGTGCTTAATAGGTCATTAATAGTATTTTATAATCACAAACTTGACTGGGAGCCAATGCAGTGAGGATAAGATAGAGGTGATATGTTCATATCTTCTGGTTCTAGTTAGGACTCTAGCTGCTGTGTTCTGGACTAACTGGAGCTTGTTTATGCTCCTACTGGAACATCCAGACAGTAAAGTATTACAATAATCCAACCTAGAGGTAACAAATGCATGAACTAGTGTTTCTGCATCATGTAATGACATCATATTTCTTATCTTAGCAATATTTCTGACATGAAAGAAGGCTAACATTGTGGTATTATTTATGTGAGCTTCAAATGAGAGACCGGTATCAATAATCACACCGAGGTCTTTTACTGCTGCACATGATGTAATAGAAAGACCATCCAGAGTTACTCTGTAATCAGAAAGCTTACTTCTGGCTGTCTGTGGTCCTGGTACAAGAACTTCTGTGTGTCAGAGTTAAACAGGAGGAAGCTAATACCATGCTTACAAATAATTTCACCAAGGGGTAGCATATATAGGGAGAAGCAATGGGCCTAAAACAGAACCTTGAGGAACACCGAACATTACCTTTGTTTGTTTAGAGCGGTCACCATTTAGATCTACAAACTGATAGCGATCTCTCAAATAAGACCCGATCCAGGAGAGAGCTGTCCCTTTAACACCAACAACATGTTCTAGTCTATCAAGTAGGTTAGAGGTTTGATATTGGCCTATACAGTAGTTGGACAGCTGACAGGGTCGAGGTCAGGGTTTTTAATCAGAAGTTTGATGATTTTCATTCCTAGTTAATTTTGCCACAGTATTAAATAAAAATGGGACATCTACGTTCTAATTTCCTAGCTGATTGTGTAAAAGTTGATGCCTAGCTTATCATCATGAATAACGGCGACACCTCCTCCCCTGCCTGTTGGGCACGGCTGATGTATATAACTATAACCGGCCGGACAAGCATTGTTTAATGCGACAAACTCGATTGGTTTGATCCGTGTTTCTGTTAAACACGGAACACTAAACTTCTGATCAGTAATAATTTCATTAGCCTTAAGCGCTTTAGATGCAAGAGATCTTATATTTAACAGTCCTAGCTTCAGATCAACGGTGCTGGATGTACATTCACGATGATCTATTTTTATGCTAATAAGGTTACTTAAACAAATTTTCTGCGTGTTTATAGATTTTTGTTTAGCTCAGGAAACAGACACAGTCTCTATATTGTGAATGCTGGGTGACGACTCAATGCAGCTAGCAAACGGTTGGATTAGCCTGCTTGTCTGCTCCCTGACACTAGCTCCGGTTTGTCACCAATTAACTAGGCCTGTTCTTAAACTATGTGCTATATGCTATAACCTTCTCGAAGTGGGATGGACACCGTCCCGTCTTCACAGGCCAGCCTTGCCCTCAAAACTGCTCCAGTTATCTATGAAGCCCACATTGTTTTTGCAGCACCACCTGGACATCCAGCAGTTCAGTGACCATAACCTGCTGTAAGCTACATTGCCACACTGCATTGGGATGGGGCCAGAGCGTACTACAGCATCAGACATCGCCTTCAATAATTTACACACCTCTATAATATCACTCTTAGTAATCTCTGACTGGCGAAGGCGTATATCTTTAGCTCCTACATGGAAAACTACCTTTGAGTACCTATGCTTGCCTAAGACCCTAAGATTACCTGCTATGTTCGGTGCCCTGGCTCCCAGAATACACCTAACCAGTGCTGCTGGAGCCCCTAAAGGCTGAGCTAATTTCACATGCTTTAAGATGGAGTCTCCTATGACCAGAGCTCTTTCAGGTTTCTCAGCAGGTGCTTCACAGAGGAGAGTAAACCTGTTAGATATGTGAAGCGGAGAGGATTAGTGCTCCTATGGGCAAGCCTTAGTGTTAGCTTTGGCTTTGCGACTTTGTTGCTGAGTCATCACCCATTCGCCCCGCTGTGTGGGCACTAATGCTGGAGTTAGAGGGTTACTAACTTCTCCAAAGGCATCCAGGTTTTCCCCTACAGAAACTACACCACTATCGCCATCCCTCTCTAGTGCACACCTCTAAAGCTAAGATCTTCTCCATCAGAGAGCTAACTAACATACACTTATCACAATTAAAATTAAAGCTAATTGTAACGAGTGGAGTGGTGCTACCCCTTTAAGAGCAATGTGCCTTTGTTTTATTGCTGTGTATATTAGTTGAATGTGCGCATGCGCCAAAGTGTGCGCGCTGCAGTTTTAACACATGTATGTGGAAGTCTGATGTTACAACCGTTTTCCCTTTTATTTACACTTTCTCAATACCAATGAGTGTTTTTTGTTTAGTAACATGTCTTACGGAGGTTTTCCCTGTGTATAAATAGTTTTTGAGTGACACGTTTGTGAATTCTCCGTCATTCTTTTGCGGGCCTAACATTGAACAGCTATCCTGAATCTCCATAAACGTGTTACATAATGATGGAGGAAGATTTATTAAACATGCTGCAGTTCACACACTGGACAAGCTGAAAGTTTGTCATACTTAATGATTATGTTACTTTGATTACAATAAGTTCTGAATATTAAAAAGATCCAAAGAGCATTTCCTCCGCTAGATGTTTAACAACAGAAAGAACAATAACAGGAAGAATTAAAATTCATTCACTCACTCATCTTCTACCGCTTATCCGAACTACCTCGGGTCACGGGGAGCCTGTGCCTATCTCAGGCGTCATCGGGCATCAAGGCAGGATACACCCTGGACGGAGTGCCAACCCATCGCAGGGCACACACACTCTCATTCACTCACACACTCACACACTAGGGACAATTTTCCAGAGATGCCAGTCAACCTACCATGCATGTCTTTGGACTGAGGGAGGAAACCGGAGTACCCGGAGGAAACCCCTGAGGCACGGGGAGAACATGCAAACTCCACACACACAAGGTGGAGGCGGGAATCGAACCCCGACCCTGGAGGTGTGAGGCGAACGTGCTAACCACTAAGCCACCGTGCCCCCCTAAGAATTAAAATTATTAAAAAAAAAAAAAAAAAAAAAAAAAGAATTAAAAAATGAACAGGATGAATTAAAAAATGTAATAAACAAAAGCGACAGCGTAAAATATGAACCAAAAAGAGAAAATGGAAACAATATAATTTAAATGCTGAGACTCATTGAGATAAAGGGTGGAGTTAATCAGATAATCACTCTGTACAACTGGTGAGAAAAAAAACCTCTCAGCACTTCAACCATCGGGGTCAATGAGCTACAACAGCAGGAGAACATGTCGGGTTCTGCTTCTGCTCGCCAAGAACTCACAACACCACACAGCTGAAGATGGAGTAAGAGCCTGGTCTGATCAAATGAACAATAATTATTGTTTAAGAAAATATAATGCTAAGGTAATAGGTATCATATGGGGCAAATAAAACAGTCTGCAATGTACTGCTCTGTCACTGCCACCTGCTGATTAATATGTGTTACTGCAACACAGGATAGTTAATCTAATGATCTAATAACTATAAATGGCTAATAAATCCCCGTGAAATAAAATGACACAATCACTGTAATAACGCGCTGGTAAAAATACTGCATTGATTACGTTTACTATTTATCTATTTTAATCTGGTTAGTAGTTTTATATAATAATAATATTTAACTTCCAGTTGTTGAGCTACATTTCTGTCCTCTTATAGAACAGTTTCAACTTTTTTAGTTATCATGAAATATTGACTGAGGATTTGAGCCCTAACACCACCTGACTTTGCCCTTGAGAAAGACCCTTTAACCCTCTCACAGCTGACCCTGACGTGTATAAATATAAATACTGTGTGTGTGTGTGTGTGTGTGTGTGTGTGTGTGTGTGTGTGTGTGTGTGTGTGTGTGTGTGTGTGTGTGTGTATGTGTACTAGAACTTTTATTTTAAATTCGCTGCTTACTAAGACAGGAAATGTCCTACTACGGCTTCCGTTCCAGATCACGAATGAACACACACACACGCGCACACGTAAGTAGTAGACATGGGCGCGCGCGTGAGTCGCCTGATCAGGAACTTTAATCTAGAGGCTCGCGCGCACCGTGAAATCGGCAAAACCAAACCAGAAGCGGCGCCACGATACACGGTACCGGTTCATCACAGTAACAGCGTTCCGGCCGGTAATGATAACTATACCGTTTATATCCGTGTTTATTGACACACCGTCCTAACCCGCACACACACTGCTGTAGATACAGGACACAGAGTGTGCGGTTTGGGCTCCGAGCTCCTATTAACTGTTTATCATACGCACTTCTGTCTAAATAATAAAACTGTGTGTGTTACAGTGAGTCAGATCCAGATGAAGGATGAACCGCTACTGAATCGACTCAGACAAGTTTATGTAGATTCTAAAGACCCACAAACACCGGTACGTACTCACACATACACACACACACACATACACACACACACACATACACACTCACACACACACATACATACTCACACATACACAAACACTCACACATACACAAACACTCACACATACACAAACACTCACACATACACACACACACACACACACACACACACATACATACTCACACATACACAAACACTCACACATACACACACACACACACACACACTCACACACACACACATACACAAACACTCACACACACATACACACTCACACATACACAAACACTCACACACACATACACACTCACACATACACAAACACTCACACACACATACACACTCACACGTACACAAACACTCACCCACACATACACACACACTCACACATACACAAACACTCACACATACACACACACTCACACATACACATACACACTCACACATACACAAACACACTCACACATACACAAACACTCACACATACACACACACTCACACATATACACACACTCACACATACACACATACACACACTCACACATACACACATACACAAACACTCACACATACACACACTCACACATACACACACTCACACATACACAAACACTCACACATACACACACACTCACACATACACACACACTCACACATACACAAACACTCACACATACACACACACACACACACACAAACACTCACACTCACACATACACACACACTCACACTCACACATACACAAACACTCACACATACACACACACACACACAAACACTCACACATACACACACACTCACACATACACAAACACTCACACATACACACACACTCACACATACACACACTCACACATACACAAACATACACAAACACTCACACATACACACACACACACACTCACACACACACTCACACATACACAAACACTCACACATACACACACACTCACACATACACAAACACTCACACATACACACAAACACTCACACATACACACACACACACACACACACACACACTCACACATACACACAAACACTCACACATACACACACACTCACATTCACACACACACTCACACTCACACATACACAAACACTCACATATACACAAACACTCAGACATATACACAAACACTCAGACATACACACACACACTCACACATACACACACACTCACACATACACACACACTCACACATACACATACACACTCACACATACACACACACACACTCATACTCTCTCTCTCACACACTCATACTCTCTCTCTCACACACTCACTCTCTCTCTCTCACACACTCACTCTCTCTCTCTCTCACACTCACTCTCTCTCACACACGCACTCTCTCTCTCTCACACACGCACTCTCTCTCTCTCACACACGCACTCACTCTCTCTCACACACGCACTCTCTCTCTCTCACACACGCACTCTCTCTCTCTCACACACGCACTCTCTCTCTCTCACACACGCACTCTCTCTCTCTCACACACGCACTCTCTCTCTCTCTCTCTCTCACCCACACTCACTCTCTCACACACACACACGCGCACACACAAAATCACGCGCACAAAATCTTGCACACACACAGGGCAGTGGTGTTTCGTTTGTGTACGAATCAGTGCTGTAAACAAATCTTTTCCATTTCATAATCACTGAAGTCTCTGATGTAAAACACGTGACTGCTTTGTCAGCTTTTCCCTGAGCAAAAGGAGCAGGTCACTGCTTAGAGATTCTGAACAAATCCGCCCCATCCTGTGACTCTGAACGTCTGTAGACCTATGAATCTGAATCAAAGTGGTAAATGACACTGGTGAATGAACGAAGATTAGCTGACTCACTGATGTCATTCATTTAGTTCACCACAAGAAGAGGTAGAGAGCAGAACACTGGGTTTAAGACCAGCCTTATGTTGTTCCAAATCAACACTGATTTGTCACATACACAATCATACACAGTATGAAGTCGATTAACACAAGGGTTAAAAGTATTAAAGACATAAATAAGTGACATTTTTTTTACATGAAAGTATTTACAAGTATTAGGGATAATGTCAACATTTTTACCCACAAAAAAATTCAGCTTTCTCTGCTTTTCTCTGTGATTAGTTTTCTCTTAATTGTGATTAGTACTCAAAGTGCTGAGATCTGAGCACTTCTGTGTGTCTGAACTGTGTACAGAAACTGGTGTTGGTGTGTGTGTGTGTGTGTGTGCGCGTGCGACAGACTTTAGCAGGTGTAAGGAGGCAGCAGAAGGTGGACTGTCGGCCTCTCAGTACCTCACTGGCGCCACCTGGAGTGTGTGACATTACAGATGTGCCCAAAGGGAAGCTGAACATTGTGGAAGCGCTAACAGCTCTAAACAAACATAAGCTAACACCTCAGGAGTGGCCAGCTGACAGGATAGCACAGGAGCTAATGCTAGAACACAGTGACGCACATGCATTAACATGCTATTTTATTCCCTTTAACATTAAAGTCATTAAATCCCCCCGAGCCGATGAGACACAGACACGTGTCACTGACTCCTAATGCACTGTTACTGCTCTTTTCTCCCATCTTTTGCTTATATATTGTATAATTGTTATTAATTGGCCACAATTTTCATTAATATAAAAAATGTTTAATGTCCTGATAATTCCTAAATTTAGTTACTGTATAAAAACACTTTATTTAGCACTAATTATTTGTTTCTTGTGTTTTATATAAATGATGGCAGATGGTGAAGTTTCTTTTTATAAAAATGAAAAAGAAAGTGTAGTTATTTTAAAATCCATCAACAAAAAAGTAAATAAATTATTTAATGTGATGAAAATACCAGACACCTGTTTTGTTATACATCATTTTCTTTCCTCATTTATGCTTTAAATAATAAAAGTTCAACAATGTAGAAGTGGAAACATTGTCTGAAACTGGAAGTATTTTGTCTTCTGTCATTTGTGACAATGTGCATCTTCTTCATGCAACAACATTCAACTGTACAAAGCAGAACATGGACCACTGCATAGTTTTTAATAAATGGTAAAGTGTCACAAATTCTTCTGATACTTGTGGTGGAAATCCCTCTTGATTCTCCAAATTCCCAGACAGACAGACAGACTTCTGAAGAGAAGCCTTGTATTGATATCTCTAAACTGATGTCTGATCAATTCAATTTAATTCAATTCAAATTTATTTGTATAGCACTTTTTACAATCAACATTGTCTCAAAGCAGCTTATAGAACAAAAGGTTATTATAAAGAATAATATAAAGATTAATAGAATACAAAAATTTAAGATTAATATTATATATATTTAAATGTGTATGTATTTATCCCCAATGAGCAAGTCTGAGGTGACTCAGGTGACTGTGGGGAGGAAAAACTCCCTTAGATGGTAAAGGAAGAAACCTTGAGAGGAACCAGACTCAAAGGGGAACCTCATCCTCATCTGGGTGACACTGGGGGTGTGATTATAAATATACAGTCTGATAAATGTTGTACTGATGAGGAGATCACATGGAGTTCAGATCTCCTCTTTAGTATAGTAGAGTCTAACTGGAGCTGGTAGATCTGTAGATGTCTCAGGATTCTCAGAGTCGCCCTCATCTCAGTGGAGGTCCGAGATCTTCATCGCACGGAAGACGATCTGAGCTGGTGCAGTTTCTGGATGCCTCGGGATGGGTAGAGAGAAAGAAGCAGTGTAGAGGAATTAACGTAGCTGCTGTTTATAATAGTAACAAGTCTGATGTAATAGAGCACAATATTATGGGATGTATTATGAGTACGTCTGACTAAAGAGATGAGTTTTTAATCTACATTTAAACTGGGAAAGTGTGTCTGAGCCCCGAACACTATCAGGAAGACTATTCCAGAGTTTGGGAGCTAAATAAGAAAACGCTCTACCACCTTTAGTAGACTTAGATATTCTGGGAACTACCAGAAGTCCTGAGTTTTGTGATCTCAGAGAGCGTGAAGGATTGTAACGTGTTAGAAGACTAGTTAGATACATGGGAGCTAAACCATTAAGAGCCTTGTACGTAAGTAGCAGCAGTTTGTAATCAATTCTAAACTTAACAGGTAGCCAGTGTAGAGATGATAAAATTGGGGTTATATGGTCATACTTTCTTGTCCTAGTGAGAACTCTGGCAGCTGCATTTTGGACTAACTGTAGCCTATTTATTAAAGATGCAGGACAACCACCTAGTAATGCATTACAATAGTCCAGTCTAGAGGTCATGAAAGCATGAACTAGCTTCTCAGCATCAGATACAGACAGGATGTTTCTCAGCTTGGCAATATTTCTAAGGTGAAGAAGGCTGTGTTTGTAATATGGTGATATGATTTTAAAGACAAGTTACTGTCTAATCAATGTCAATGGCTGATCAATGTCTCAAAGCCGTGGTAGTTACTGTGGTTAAAACAGCCGCTCTTTCTGAAAGCGAGGTTAAAATGACCACATGTATATGACTGAGCGCAGCTTTTAGATACACTGCAGTAATAGAGTTTAAAGAGCCTTTTGGGAGCTTATACACAATTGCACCACAAATTACTAAACAATCATTTTTAAATAAACATGTAACAAAACGAATTGACAGTATTTATGAGTATAAATAGTATAATCCTTTACCCTAATCCTTTATCCCTAACCGGTCCAGTAGATATATATTTTATCATTTAGAAATGCAGGAAAGAAAGAACTTGGAAATTTATGTACAGTTAGATGACTATGCAGCTAAGCTAATAATGCTAAAAGTAATAGTTTCAGCTTTTCTGAAACATTGTTATAAATAAATGACAAGCAGTGGAGGCTTGTAACTATCTCTCTTGACCCTTCAGTCTGCTGTACACAGACCTCATTAACACAGCCATGTTAGCATTAGCATTAGCAGTGTGTTAATCAGCTCTGCTGAGAGTTCAGTAAGAAGGGCTGCTCATTAGAGGAATTCCCTTATGACATCATCAGGCTTGATAAAGGATCCACAGTAAACATCACACTCTAACAGAACTACAACATTTTAGTGCACTATAATAACTCTGAAACTGTGGTAAGAAACTGATAAAACATAAAAGGAGATAAACGCAGAGGCTCTCTCTCTCTCTCGCGCATACTCTCTGTCTTTCACACACACACACACACACACACACACACACACACACCTTTTGTTCCTGCTCCTGTTGCTAAGTAACACTGTGTTAAAAAGAGACTCACTGAATTTCTCCATGTGTTCATTACGACTACAACACAGAAATACAAAAAGGGTGGATTATTCTGTCACTTTGTTAAACTGTTAAACATAAAACCTAAAAACCAACAAATCTGAAAGCTTCCACCTTCAGCATGACACATGGTGGCTCAGCACTTTACACCCAGCATTTTGAATCATTGCCCTTTGTTTCATTTTCCACAGGGACGTTTGTATATCACATGGATGATGCAGAGCCTGTGATAATGGTAACTATGTGTAGGGCCATTTGTACCATGTGCCTCACACTCAAATGGTTTATATACACTTCTGTTTTTAAAAAGGTTAATTTACTGTCATATAAACCTGAACTTTCAAATTATACTGAAAACTTCCTGTATCAAGGGTCAATACATAAAATGTTCTCGAGGATCCACCGTGTGTCACAATGGAGATGGAAGGTTTAAAAAATACATTAATTACACACCATATTTTTATTCTATCTTTCCTTCTTCTTCAGCAGGTGGGTGTCTGCGGCAGCCTATAGAAGCAGCTGGTAAAGAGTTCTGCAACACCGATTGGTCAGCTGCTTTCATTGTGAATTTTAATTATCCTGCATTCAGTTTCAGTGGGTAATATTTACACTTTAATTAGCAGCATACACAAAAAAGTGTGAAGTGTGTGTGAGATAAATTCAGATGAAGAGACTGTGTGAAGTTATCACAAACACACAAAACTGAATTTCTATATGTAATCTTTTCTGGTAAAAAATAAGCAAACAGTACATCATTTTATACTTTCATAAATTACACACAATCTAATATAAACAAAACCACACTAATCAGAACCCCCCTTCACACACACACACACACACACACACACACACATTCATCACACCCACACACAGAGCAGAGGATCAGGAAAAATGCAGACAAACACTCAGTTTTTTTAAATTTACAATCAAATCAGAGTAAAGGTTTATTGTATGTGTCTGTGTATATGTATGAGTGTATTAAATGCTGGAGCGATGATCACTGCATGAGTACACAGCACTGGGCTGGATCCTTCGCTGAGCATGGCTGAGCAGAGGTGGGCAGAGCCTGCAGAGGGAAGGCACCCAGCGGGAAAAGGCGTGGCGAAATTTCCTGATGCGGCAGTAATAGATGAGTGGGTTGAGAGCAGGGCGCAAGAAGCTGAGGATCAGCAGCCAGGCACTCACCTGAAAAAACCCTGCCCCGCTATACACAGCATCGCTGAACGCTGCACACAGGCTGAACACCACCAGGGGTGCCAATGAGGCAAACGCTAACATAAACAACAGCAGGATGGTGAAGAACGCTCGCGTCTTAAAACCCACATCCACACTCAGGTGGAGGGAGCGGGGTTTAGACAGGGAGAGGGCAGAGTTGCAATGGATCCGAAGCGCATTGTGCCTAATAGAGCTCAGAATTGTACCAAATGCACATGACATCACAGCGAATGGCATGAAGAAGGTTAACAGAGCCAGGATTACCATGTATCCATGGTAACTGCTGTCAGGGGAGTAGCTGAGTACGCAGTGGAGTGCACTAGGGGGTACCTGCAGCGACGGGTATCCTAGTAACAATGGGAAAGCCAGGAAAAAAGCGAGGATCCAAGAGGTGGCAATGAGGATCTTGGCACGGTGTGGGGTGAGACGATCCTGTCTCCGCACGATGATCAGGAAACGATCCATGCTGATTGCTAACAACATGGCCACACCCACTGACATGCACAGCCACAAGAACATGGCTGATGCCCGGCAGAAGGTGGCACTAAACAGCCATTGTGTTGTCACCATGGTAACCAGGTCAAAGGGCATGGCTGTGACTGCCAGCATCATGTCGGCGAAGGCGAGGTTGGCTAACAGACAGTTGATGGCAGAGCGCATGGCGGCACGGCGGTAAACCATCACACACACCACCGCGTTTCCACACAGTGCCAACAACAACACACACACCATCACCACACTGAAGAACACCTGTAGTGGCATGCTCAGGACATGCCCACCAACATCCTGCCCTACTTCCTGCACCACTGCATGCTCTGTTACCTGTGCAGTGGGCGTTGCCCAGAGAGTTCTGAGCACCAATGAGCTGCTGTCCTCACCCCATGAGAAGGAGGAGGAGTTTTCCATGAAGTCTGATTGGCTGATTGCAGTACTTGGGCGGGGCAGGGTGTTTGTATTGTTAGCAAGAGCAAACAACATTCCTGCAGGGTTCTGGGCACCATGGCAGCCAACGCTCTGTCATCCAACAAAGAAACATATCAGCACACAGGAAGTGACTGTGAAAGAAGACAAATTGGAAATCAGAATATTGACAACAATAATGCTATCATGTATAGTGCATTTTAAAAAAATATTTCCATATTTAAAGCTGAACACAGGAGAGATCATTAGAGCATGATGAATGTGTGTCTTAGCAAGAGAGAGAGAGAGAGAGAGAGAGCAGATAAACAGTGTTTAATCCCAGCTGATAAAATCCCTGATGCCTGATGTTAAAACGTCATGCAAAAATATCCATATCTCTATGCACTTGCTCTGGCCAAGACACACACACAGAGAGAGAGAGAGAGAGAGAGAGAGAGAGAGAGAGAGAGAGAGAGAGAGAGAGAGAGAGAGAGAGAGAGAGAGAGACTGAACTTTGAGCTTTGTGGCTAACAAAAAAAAACATTTTAAAAAACAATTATCTTAAATCTCTTACAGCCAAAACAGCTGTTATAAAACTTTAGACACAGATTAAACAGACTGTTTATTAGCTTCCATCTTGCTACACTTTTATACCTTTCTGCCTCTCCACACTTCTGCATGTTGCTATGAAACTAGAAAACTAATTTTTAAACACTGAACCTGTCACTGGATAAAAAAGGTATAGACTGAAGTGTGGTTCTGTCCTGCTACACGTTTACAAAAGCTTCAGCATTGTAACCCACCCTGAACACCGCACTCAGGTCAAACACCATCCTGACCATCATCACAGCTCCACCAAGGAGCATCTTCTCCAAACTATGGAGAACATCAGTAACACACTCTGTAAATCTATAACAGTCTTTACATTTATATCATTCTTTCCATGATGTGTATTCATTTTGACAGATTTATGGCTCATTCATTAGTGCTTTATTAAATCTTATACATCCTTTCATTTTGACATCTAAAGTACTTTCAGATTTGTGACTCAAACGTGCGTATATAAAGATTATTATTATTATTATTATTATTATTATTATTATTATTATTATTATTATTATTATTACAAAAAAGGAACTTTACCTGTGATAGATGTAGTCACATCCCCCTGAACACACAAACTGCTCTCCTCTTGTGCTCACATCAGTTCTAACAAACTACAACATGAAAGGAGATAAACGTAGAGTCTCTCTCTCTCTCTCTCTCTCTCTCTCTCTCTCTCTCTCTCTCATACACACACACACACACACACACACACACGCTTACCAGATAGTGACGTCATCTCCCCAACACCGAATCAGCTCCCACATAAAGGTGGAGTCTACTTGATTAACGTAACTTGTTGTAAAGTTGTTAAACCCTTTAAGTGTCACTACAGACTCCTCCTCCCTTTTGTGTTTATGTATGTATAGTGAGCATTATTATTATTATTATTATTATTATTATTATTATTATTATTATTATTATTATTATTATCATTATTATTATCAGCTATAATCAGAATCAGACAGATCTTTATTGCCAGGTATGTTTTCACATACGAGGAATTTGTTCTAGTACAGAATGTCCACAGTGTAACAGAATGACACTGACATGAACACTTATGTACAGTGGACACACATGAACACTTATGTACAGTGGACACATATGAACACTTATGTACAGTGGACACATATGAACACTTATGTACAGTGGACACATATGAACACTTATGTACAGTGGACACACATGAACACTTATGTACAGTGGACACATATGAACACTTATGTACAGTGGACACATATGAACACTTATGTACAGTGGACACATATGAACACTTATGTACAGTGGACACATATGAACACTTATGTACAGTGGACACATATGAACACTTATGTACAGTGGACACATATGAACACTTATGTACAGTGGACACATATGAACACTTATGTACAGTGGACACACATGAACACTTATGTACAGTGGACACATATGAACACTTATGTACAGTGGACACACATGAACACTTATGTACAGTGGACACATATGAACACTTATGTACAGTGGACACACATGAACACTTATGTACAGTGGACACATATGAACACTTATGTACAGTGGACACACACGTATATGTACATGTATATATTAAGACCTTCCTCATCTATTACATCAGAAAACAACACAAAACCCTCTAAAAGCTGCCAGTCATTTTAGTGGTTCTACTGAAGGTGTAGACATGCAGTCTGTTTTACTCATGTACAGACACAATAGCATTGGGCAACACCGCTCTGAACACCGCTCTGAACACCACCCTGAACACCACTCTGAACACCGCTCTGAACTCCGCTCTGAACACCGCTCTGAACACCGCTCTGAACACCGCACAGAACACCGCTCTGAACACCACTCTGAACACCGCTCTGAACACCGCACAGAACACCACCCTGAACACCACTCTGAACTCCGCTCTGAACACCGCTCTGAACACCACTCATGAACTCCGCTCTGAACACCGCTCTGAACACCACTCATGAACTCCGCTCTGAACACCACTCTGAACACCTCTCATGAACTCCGCTCTGAACACCACTCATGAACTCCGCTCTGAACACCGCTCTGAACTCAGAACACATTGCTCATGAACACCGCTCTGAACACCGCTCTGAACTCCACTCATGAACACCACTCTGAACACCGCTCTGAACACTGCTCTGAACTACGCTCTGAACACCGCTCTGAACTCAGAACACATTGCTCATGAACACCGCTCTGAACACCGCTCTGAACTCCGCACTGAACACCGCTCATGAACTCCGCTCTGAACACCGCTCTGAACTCCGCTCTGAACTCAGAACACATTGCTCATGAACACCGCTCTGAACACCGCCCTGAACACCGCTCTGAACAACGCTCTGAACACCACTCATGAACTCTGCTCTGAACACCGCTCTGAACACTGAACACCGCTCTGAACAACGCTCTGAACACCACTCATGAACACCGCTCTGAACACTGCTCTGAACACTGCTCTGAACTCCGCTCTGAACACCGCTCTGAACTCAGAACACATTGCTCATGAACACCGCTCTGAACACTGCTCTGAACACTGCTCTGAACTCCGCTCAGAACACCGCTCTGAACTCAGAACACATTGCTCATGAACACCGCTCTGAACACTGCTCTGAACTCCGCTCTGAACACCGCTCTGAACTCAAAACACATTGCTCATGAACACTGCTCTGAACACCGCTCATGAACACCACTCATAAACAATGCTCATGTACACCGCTCTGAACTCTAAACACCGCTCTGAACTCTGAACACCGCTCTGAACTCTGAACACCGCTCATGAACATCGCTCATTAACACCGCTCATTAACACCGCTAACCCTAACCCTAAGTATTTTAAATATATTTATATTTGAATAATTATATAAACAAACAAAGAAATAAATAAATTCACATTGCAACGCTATTTAAATGCTTATGATGTAACTGAAACTTTAAAGTGTTTATCGGAACATCCCAAAAGACGCTGATTTACCGGAGCGAGTTTTGTCCCTCTCGAGAATCCGTACTGCACCGTGTGAAAGCTGACGTGTTGTCACAGTTAGCCTAGCCTAGCCTAGCCTAGCCTAGCTCAGACAGCGGAGAGTCCGTTATAAGCGCAATAAACGAAATTATACTAATAATAAATGATAAAGATTAAGGAAGATTATTATAGTTATTGAGTCAAAGTCAGTAAAATGGCGGACTGGGAGGAAATCCGTCGGCTTGCGGCAGATTTTCAGAGAGTTCAGTTTACAGAATCTGTACAGAGGTAAACTTTTAACTCCATTAAACTTCTATAACTATAAACAATAAACAATACAAACTGTAATAAACATTCTGAAATTGGCTTGTAAAAATGTTACATTACCGGTTAATTGTTTTAGATTTATACATTTCATTTCTACACACTTGCATTTGATTTTCATGAACACATTTATAATATTTACAATAAAGCTGTATTAATTTTTAATATTATACTTTCTGTTTTTTTACATTACAATCACATTACATATGTATTAATAATGACGTGTGTGTTCATGTTTAGGCTGTCAGAGAGGAACTGTATTGAGATCATCACTAAGCTTCTGGAGGAGAAGAAGTTGGATGTCGTTCACACTCTCGATGGAAAAGAGTTCATCACTCCATCACAGATCAGCCGAGAGATTCGAGATGAGCTGTACGCACATGGAGGTGTGTATGACGTGTACATGTGTGTAACAGCTCTGAATGTGGCTTCGTTATGTGTTTAATTTGTGTGTATTTTGTGTTTAAGGAAGGATTAATGTAGTGGATTTGCAGAAGGTGAGTGTACAGTCATTATGCCTGCTCTTTATACACGCTTCACGCTGCCTTTCTGCGTTTGTTCTTATAGTGTGTGTGTGTGTTTGTGTGTGTGTAGATCATTAATGTGGATCTAGTCCATGTAGAGAGCCGAGTGAATGAAGTGGCCAAATCAGAGAGAGGAACTCGAATCGTTCTGGGACAACTGATTACTGAGTGAGACACACACACACACACACACACAGAGTCTCAAACACACTCTCTATCTGTCTCTGACTCTCTGCCTCTGATGTTCAGACATTACCTGGAACAGGTGTGTGAGGAGGTGAATGATAAACTGCAAGAGGCTGGACAGGTGAACATCACTGAGCTTAGCAAAACACAACAGCTACCTGCAGATTTCCTCACACAGGTTAGAAACAACACACACGCATGTTGATTTTGCTTGGTTTTTAGACAGAACTATTTAAAGGTTTGCTTTTTTGGAAGAGCCTTTGGATAGACTACAGAATAGTTCCACAATCACAGCGTCACACTCAGGATCTGTGTGTGTGTGTGTGTGTATAACAGGAGCTCAGTGCGAGGTTAGGCCGGCTGATTGATGGTCATATGGATCAGTTTACTGGCCTGATTTTCACCCAAAACTTTATCAACAGACAGAAAGCAAAATTAAGAGGATTATTCAGTTCCATCACCAGGTAACACACACATGCACAAACACTCTGAATAATAAGTCAGATCTTTGTATAAAATAGTTAATACATAAACATGTTAATGTGTGTGTGCACTTTAGGCCGACTCCAGTAAATAACCTGATTGGTCAGTATGGCTTACAGGACAATCTCTTATACTGTGAGTATCTTTATTTTGCTGTGGTTTGTGTGTGTGTGTGTGTTTAGGGTGCCTCTCCTTGTGCATTCATACTTTTTTAAACTCTGTATAGAACTGTCCATGGTACTGTCTCTCGTCCTCTCTCTGTCTGTCAGACATAAATAACTCTACTATACAATACACACATAAATAACACTATACTATACAATACACACATAAATAACACTATACTATACAATACAGACATAAATAACACTATACTATACAATACAGACATAAATAACATTATACAAGACAATACACACATAAATAACACTATACTATACAATACACACATAAATAACACTATACTATACAATACACACATAAATAACACTATACTATACAATACACACATAAATAACACTATACTAAACAATACACACATAAATAACACTATACTAAACAATACACACATAAATAACACTATACTATACAAGACAATGCAGATGTGATACAATAGACATTATGAGTATTAAATATGAATATAGAATATGATCAGTTATGTACATAAAATGTGAGATGTGCATGATAGTGTAAATAACAATATTGTGTAATATATACAGATGATGTGATGACTGACAGTCCTGATAATGCAGAACTTATAGATATGAAGCAGTGAATATAATTATGGTGAGTTGATTGTCTGGGGAAAGAAACTGTTCCTGTATGTGACAAGCTAAAGTCAGCAGCATGTAGTGATGAAAGAGCTGGTCAGATGTATTCTTGGGTGGTAGCTGTGATATCAGGTAGGTCAAACTGCTGAGAAAATGTGGAGTGTTTGTTTATCTCCTCGTCTATGGCCTCTACAGACTTCATGAGAGAGTGCAAAAACTCAGCACTGTGACTGAAGTCCAGTTGTACAATATATATATATTTATGAAAATTAAAAACTTTCGGAGAAGTTCGGCATCCTGAGTATCTTCTGCTATCAGTTTGTGCCACAGTTCTGTTTCTTTTGTTTTGTTTTTTGTTTTTGTTATTTAATATTATGGGTTTTGAAAGTATTATGATTTGTGAAGATGTATGAACACGTTGATTAAAATTATTTTTTAAAAGAAGAAAATAGAAAAAAATCTATGAGACATCATGCAAAGAATCATCTTGACAACTTTCCGATTTGTAAAAGTGTATTCAGTTCATTTACTCAGTGTAAATGGCACACACTACATAGGGAACTGTCTGTGTTTGTGTTGTCCTGATGTAAGTTTGCAGTGTTTATGAACTGCACTGATGAAGTGATGGAGTTCTTTGTGTCCTATAACATAGGTGTGTGTGTGTGTGTGTGTGTAGCTCTGCTGGAGGAGTTGGTGAACTCCGGCCGTGTCCGTGGCTCGATAGTTGGAGGTCGTCAGGACAAAGCCGTGTTTGTTCCTGATGTTTACTGCAGAGCTCAGAATGCTTGGATTGAGTCCTTCCTGACACACAACTCCTACCTTGGTAACACAAAGGGTTTGGATTTACAAATAAGAAATTTGCATGAAAGTATATAAAGAGATATTTTAGGTTCTGTTGTTTGGGACTGTGTATTATTCTGATGTCAGTCCTGTTGTGCTTTTTTAGAGTTTGAGTCTCTGTCTCGGTTGGGAATTCCTGATCCATTGAACTACGTTAAGAAGCGTTTTAAGGACAGGAAGTTGCTGTTCCTGCAGTCAGTGTGTGTGGATGCAGCCATATTGGATCAGCTGGAGGCCTCAGTAGAGGAAGCAGTCAGCTCTGAAACATGGATTGACTTGCAGGTACAAAAAAATTCACATTATAAGAATAACCCTATTGTGGGGATAAAATGTTACAGTACAGTCGTTAAAATCATTAATTAATTATAGAATTAAAGAATAATATATTGCATGTTCCCTCAAATCTCCTCCCCATCCCCCCAGATGCTGCTGCCAAGTTGCCTCTCATCGGATGATTCAGCGACGTTGATCAATCATGTGATCCACTCAGTGCACGTTCAGTCCAGTGTTCGGGTTCTTGGCTCTGCTGTAATCAGCGAGAGGTTCATTAGCAGCTGTCTGGTGCTTTTTGATGACATCATGCAGCAGAAAGCTCAGGCAGTAAGAATACCCTCTGGACATATATGTACTTATTTATTAGCAGATCTCTGTTGGAGGAATAATGAACTGTGTGTGTGTGTGTGTGTGTGTGTGCAGGAAGTAAAGAGTGATCCTGTACTGTTATTAACAGAGGATGATGTTAAGCTGGGTCCAGTGATAGCTGACAGCTCAAACACTAAACGAGACAAACGAGAGGAACGCAGGAAGAAAGCATCAGGTGGAAAATAAATCCTGGGTCTCTAGTGCTACATGCTAATAATCTGTCATTTGTTTTATCAGTAATGCTACATGCTAATCATTGTATTATATTGTTTAAACTTCAGTCAGGGACTCACACTTAGAAAAACCTGACTCAACCCTGTGTGTGTGTGTGTGTGTATGTGTGTGTGTGCGCGTACATAGAGGGCAGTGGCAGTGTGAGGGCAGGTGCAGGAGGAAACGCCAGAGAAATTAGAACTCGAAAAACCAAGAAGAAGAACAGGAGAGAAGAAGAGAGCGATGATGAGAATGCTACTATTCAGAGTACACGCATACATAGACTCTCCATCGTGTATACTGCACTCATGCTGTTTGTGTGTTTTATAACTCTGTGTGTGTGTGTGTGTGTGTAGGTAAGCCTGCAGAGCCAGTGTTCCTGTCAGTGCAGGAAATTATGGAGGTGTTGGAGAAGCGAGTGTGTGACTGTCCTGAGGAAACGCTGGAGCTCATTGCACATGAGCTTGTCAGGTACCATTATTAAAACTTCTAAGGAGTCTGTATTTAAGGATATTGACCAGGACACTTTAATGTCCTGTTTGAAAGGCAGCAGCTGTATGTATGAGTCCCTTGGTGTGAGGGGGTGTGGTTTTGCAGGTACACAGCAGTGTATTTCATCCCGATACAGAATTAATGGGTGTATTTGGATGTCTAAACCATTGTTTTTTCACTGAACACAAGACAATAAACTTCTAGAATATGTGCCAGATAGATAACATCTCACTATGAGATAAGAAGGTCCAGAGGCTTCTCCTGCCTTCATAGTATTTGAGTCTGCTGTTCCTTTAGAAGCAGATTTGCAGCCAATAATTCCTCATTGGCTCACTGCTTCCTTTCAAAATCATCTTTCTGGGTAAAAGTCCTTCAGGGTTTCCCTTTACTTCCCCCTGCATCAGCAACAATTCTAGATGAGACAATAACCCTAACCCACCGTGGCAGTTATCACTCTAATTGAAAACTTAACTTAGGGTTAGAAGCTCCAAGCTTTCATGTGTGAATCATGTATTTTTCTAACCAGTCTTTAACAGTGTAAATGGGAATGTGAATGAAATCTTGTACTACAAACTTTCTGATGGCACCCGTTAGTTCATGTTGTGACATATGAAAGGAGCACAGATGGATCACTGGAGTAATTGCCGAGTCTTCTGTGTGCGTATATGTGTGTGTCTTTAGGCCATTATCACGGGCATACAAGGAAGTGGTGCACTCAGTTTTCCTGTCCTCCACTTCTGCCTCCCCCTCTGCTGCGAAACGCAGACACACAGCCAAGGAGCTGCAGGAGGAAATTAACACTTTGTACGCTAATGTCCGGGCACTAGAGCGGGGAACCAAACACTTCTCAGGTGTGAATTAGATATATATATATATATATATATACACACACACACACAGACACCTCAGTAACAATGTACATTTTGTGTGTGTGTGTGTAGATGATGTTCAACTCCACATGGTGAAACACATCCTGAAATCAGTGTGTTCAGATCTAACCAATGTGATGATCAACTTCTTGTCAGATGATCAAAAGACCATCATGGACAATCTCAACCACATTACTGCTGAGGTCAGCAATGACATTTTTATGGTTTCAGGGTGAATAAGTGTAAGGTTGGAATTTAAGACCTGGAGCTGTGATGGCTGTGAGAAGAGTATTGTTAGGGTGAACATTATTGTGATTGTCTTTCAAACTCTGCCTGTTAGCTGTCTGTCTGTGGAATGTGTAAGTTTCAGAGGGAAAAAAGGTTTAATTATAGATTATAGTGGCCAAAGTACCCAAAATATATTTTCACATATCATTTAAAACTCACATTTCACATGTTTTTATTACTGCATGACCTGTACTGCTGTATCTTCCCTCTGTATTTCACCCATTTCTAGATGAGGATGAAGATTTTGGCAAAGCTCCCTGATGAGATTAAAACTCCTCTGATGAAACTGAACAGCAGCCTGTATGGAAAAGTGAGTGTATTGTCTCAGACAACTGCCTTAGGCAAAGCACTGACATTTTGTTGTGTTGTAACACTCATTTCGTCTTCATGAGGCTGTCTGTGACTATGTCTGTATTTCAGAGTATTGAGGAATTCCTCTGTAATGTGGAAGCTGCTGCAGAGCAGTGTGGCATTATGCTTAAGAAAGGAGACAAGAAAAAAGAGAAGTAAACACAAACTAACACAAATTTATGCACAAACACACAGTTATACACTATACCTGCACTCAACAAATGCACAATACAACAATTTCACACTAAGTAAACTCTTGTGTGTCATTGTTATAAATAAACACTCTCTACTCTCTCTCTCTGTGTGTGTGTGTGTGTGTGTGTTTTACAGACAGGTTCTCTCCATACACAGACAAACCCTAATGGAGCAGTTGCAGGTGGCAGTAGATGAGGCACTTGTTCTGCATCTGGCTGTTTTACTTTTATTTCAGCAACATACACACTGCATGCTGCTTGCTCCTGGACGTTGTGTGTCAAACATCATATACACACTGCAGAGTAAACTCACACAGGTACGTGTGCACACTGTCATACTGACTAATCTGATGTTTGTGACTGTAAAGTGTACACACTGTGTGTGTCTGTGTGTGTTTTTAGGATCAGTATGACCTGTTGGTTCAATATCATACTCTGGTGGTGAAGCAGTTGGTTGGTAAAAAAGCTGAGCAGATGGAGAGCGAAAGCGAAGGATCAGCTGAAAAATTAGAAGAGCTAAAGAATCTCACTAATGACATTAAAGAGCTCGTCTTCTCACCCAAAAAATCTTTATCTCTGAAAAATGAAACGAAAGAAGAGGTGGAGCCAGTTGGTGGACAAGTGTGAAAGAGGGAGGTGGAGATGTGGGATGAACAGGAGGGCATGGCGTGAGGACAAGGACAACACAACAAGATTTTTTAGATTGTAATGAAACAGAAGTGTAGAGTAGATGCTTAGTGTGATCATGTGTGTATTTATCACCTATCATTGTTCTAAACTAATTGCTGTGTTATTGTCTGAGCCTTAAGATTAAACAAAAAAAAAAAAACGTGTATATTTGTTATGTTGTATTATTCATTACAACTTACTCAAAAACATCATCTGACCATTGAAAAAGCCCATGAACTATTTATTTAACTGTGCTTTGTAAATTTCACTCCTTTCATACCTGGAAATTCCATGTCTCTTTTTTTTCTCTTTATGATGTCCCCAGGTATGTTTGTGTGTTTTTAGTGTCAAAAGTATTCTTTGATGTCCTTATAGTGTTCCCGTAATTAGGGTTAAGTTTTGTGAATGTACAATGACTCCATCGCAATTGAAAGACCTGCATAGTTGTACAGGGAGCCAAGGAAAAGGCATGGGCCAGCACTTGTTATTGCACTGCTGTAGCTCTGACAGAACTGTACTCTATTACTTTAGCCCTCCCTTTTGGGCCTGTTGTCCAAGGTGTGAGGACATTTAGGGTTAGGGGAAAGTCTGCAGCTCCAGGAATGACCCAGAAACCACATTGTGCATGGGCCTGCCACTGGGCCTCATTTTTGGCCACCACCACCTTAATGATCAAGCTTATTTAGGATTGTGAGTGTATTGTTAAGAGTCTAGTTGGTCTATCCAGTAATCAAATATTAATTGTGCTGTGTTGGCTGTCCAGTGTATGTCGTCCCTTTCTGTTTTGAAAAGTAGTGGGCTCACCTCAAACAATGGATTCTCATGAGACCCAATGTATTCATTAAGTATCTCCAGATTCCACTGTTCCTGGTCGGGCAAAGAACGTGAATATGGAATTAATGCTGTAAATAGTTCAACAAACCAATCAATACAGAGTAGATACTTAGTTTTAGAAATAAAAAACTTGGACATGGGACACAAGCCGAGGCTTGATCGACCTGCGGCTGGCCGCCTCAGAGGAGGGTGTATATTGACTAAAGGCCGAAACATTCGATGAATCTGAGGTGCACTACTGATGATGTGTCCTGAAATTCATCAAAAGACCATTTATTGAACTTAAACACCTTAAATACGCATATAATTCTAAAATGTATTCTTAAAATAAAATAAATTAATTAATTAATAATTAAATGAATAAAAAAGCAAACACACCTGGTCTAAAAAACCTTAAACATGTTAATATGTTTACTCTTTTTACTCAAATGCCCAGTGGGAACTTAAATAAAACAAAGTTCTGACAGTGATAGCAGTGCAATAACGTGCCGGCCAGTGCCTTTCCCTTGGCTACTGTACGGCCACGCAGGCTAAACCCTGTGATGGGGGGATGGGGGATGGGGGGGGGTCCGTCAGTGTATACTTCCAAAAACTTAGCCATAACCCCAACCCTAAACCCAAAGCGAACGCTAACCTTAACCCTAAACCCATCACATATTACAAACTAAATATATTAAAAACATGCATTCTGGACTAGGTGTACTGATAGAGCAGACCTTATATCTAAATAGTTCAAATTTAGTATATGTTATAAGATGTAGAGAATGCCAAAAATTATATGTAGGGGAAACAAAAAATAAACTAATTGACAGATTCAGGCAGCATGCCTACCAGAGTAGAAAAGTTAAAAAAGACAATACATTATATAACCATTTCCGAACACACGGCCTTGAGAAGCTGCAGATTCAGGGGGGTGGAGGGGGAAATGGGATGGACAACGCAGCAGAGGCGGAGGGCAGAAAGGAGGTGGATGAGAGTATTAAACACCTGGGATCCCCTTGGCTTGAATGAAAAATAAAGACAATGACAATGTAGAAAACAGCAAACAAGACCTGTTATTTATGATTGTATTTATGTATTTATTTCTTTATGGATTCATTGATGATTTATTTATTTAACTTTTCACTTTGGTTTTTTGCAATGATGAATTGTAACTTAGGTTGAATTGTGTACACTTTTGATTGTGTGATTTATATAGTACTTAAGGTTTGAAAACAGGCTGCACTTAAATACAACCGTAGCACTTCTGATAATAGGTCATTTCCTGCCGCTTTACCATTTCATAACATTTTTCTTCTTTTTACATAATTGGTTTGGTTTAATTTAAATTTATAGTAAGACTTAAAGTAAAAGTAATATGTTCTTCTCTCCAGAAGTCTTAAAAACAACTTTATGGCTATTACTTAACTATAAAATTAGAAAAACACCAGATATACACACACAGAGCTTCTGAAGTTAAACTCTTCACTTTATTATAATGAATAATGAATGAATAAACAACATTTAATTGTCTGTCCAAAACATTCACTGCATTAAGCTCCAATGAACAGTATCCTTTTAAACTTTTTAGTGTAGTTGCTTCAAACTCTCTTGCATGTTTTCCAAACTTTGTTCTAGAGCTGCTAGCTTTTCTCTGTGACACTTTTTCGATAGGCATTTGATTTTGACAGTAAGGTGAAGTCATGCTTTCTCTCTCGGTATTTATAAATGCGTCATTAACTCACTTTCACAAATGATTCGTTAATAAACGCATATTCAAAGAAACGCCACTGTATTGTATGTTGCTAAAAACGTTTTGCTACGGCTTTGTTTAGAACTACTATGGTTATTGAAGGATAGAAAGGAAGTCACTTAACTTCTTGTTTAGTGAACTGTTGCAAAAATCACATTTGCAAACGTGTTTTTAAGTTTATATAAGTAAACCTATTATATGTTACCGGCCTTCACCTTATGTTTACAACACTAGTCTGTGCTGCACTTTTGAGCATGCTAATAATTGTTCAATGTATGATTCGCTGTGCATCGCGTCAGTAGAATATCTAATTTTGACTTCTTATATCGCTCATAAAACAGGTTTGGGGACTGTGTGGATGGATTACTTTTAAAGACAATTTGTCATGTGTACGGGTGGGCGGAATGACCAAAAATCTGTTTCACGGAATAAGTTATTTTATTTCACGGTAGCGGTATATATCACGGAATAATAATTTTTCAGGTAAATCAACAAAAGGAACGTGCTTAATATATTAAACACCACTTTAACACTTTAAAAATAAAGAATAGGCTTTCTCGTCTTATTTTATTCATTTTTCTTTTATTTAGCATTAGTAGTGAACGAGACTCAACTTTTAGATCAACCTCACCATAACAATAAATAGGCCTCGTTTTTAGAGTTTAAAGAGAACAGACTTCATTTTTGGATGATAAAACAAGTTACTCGTGAAAGCATGGCTAACGGTTACATTCGTGTGACACAGTTTGCAAATCACATTTGTCTGCTCTTTGTCAGCCTTTGTAAACCCGAACCACGTCCATACCACTGATGTCGTGCCTCGTTTCTCCATGTTTTTCTTCTTATCTATGCTTATGTGGCGCTTCTCAATCGTTCTCAGATTCAGGCGTGCTACACGTGAAGTTAACCACACCCACTAATTTAAATTTCACGGTATGCACGGAATAGAAAAACCTGTAACGGTAGACATTTTATTCCGCGGAAACGGAATATACCGTCATACCGCCCAGTCCTAGTCATGTGAATGAAATTTCAACATTTATAAAATAAAAAGACCGCACATATTAATACCCTTTCCTTTCTCAGGCCAATGCCATCATGCATGCTTTAGTTTGCTGTGCATTCCCCTCGCACATGATATTCAGATTAACAAGGTTAATATAACCTGCTTACCCGTCACCATTTGCTGAAATCATTCGAGCACTTAAACCATTCCTAGCAGCTGAAACCGCCAACACAAGACTGCGTCATCCGTCACAGCGAGATTAAACAGCATAACAAAAAACCCATGAAAACTCAGCGTCCCTGAACAGAGCGCTTTCTGTTACTAACGTTAATTGTTTCGATCAGTTGTAAACTGTTCTTTAAATGATCAAGAACATTTAAAAATAATAATTTTCCAGGACAAGATGATTTTTTTCCAGGACAATTTATGTTTTCTCTCATTTTCCATGTGTTTTCCAGGACTGGAACATTGGTCATTAATTTTCCAGGATTTCCAGGTTTTCCAGGACGCGTGGGAACCCTGGAGTTGGGAAGTGGGGAGTGGGTTTGGTGCTGGGGGAGCTTTTGCTTCCGGTCACAGACCCAATCCCTAACCTAGTCCCCCACCCATACCCTGACCCCTAACCATAACCTAGTCCCCCACTTATAACCCTAACTCTAGGTTATGATTAGGGCTAAGGTTAGGTTTAGGGCTAGCTTTTAGGATTAGGCGGCGGTTAGGTTTATGAATTTTGGTTTCAAAGAACCTCTTGTTTGAGTTTAAAATGCAACGGGCTCTCCCTAGGAGCTCCCCCCCTCCCTTTTCTGGACCGTGATGTCCCGTTAGGGCCCCGTAGTCCCCTCCCCAGGTTGATGTTGAATTGATATTAACTGAGTTCAGGGGCAGAATGGAAGAAGGTGAGGGCTGGGGTTGGGATAGGATTGGGATGGAATCAAGGGTTAGGTTTAGGGATAGGGTTGGGATTCTGATTATAGTTGGGATAGGGTTAGGATTCCAGTTGTGGTTATGATTAGGATTGGGGATAGAGTTAGGTTAAGGTTAGGGCTGGGGTTGGGATTCCGGTTAGGATTAGGATTGGGGGTGGGGTTAGGTTAAGGTTAGGGATGTGGTTGGGATTCAGGTTAGGATTAGGATCGGGGATGGGGTTAGGTTAAGGTTAGGGATGGGGTTGGGGTTCCGGTTAGGATTGGGATTGGGGATGGGGTTAGGTTAAGGTTAGGGATAGGGGATGGGGTTAGGTTAAGGTTGAGGATAGGGTTGGATTCAGGTTATGTTGGGGATTGGGGCCAGGGATGGGGTTAGGATTAGGAAGCTATATGGGTGTACCATGGTTGTGATGTAAGTGCTTGTGGGAAGGGGCGCTCTTCACAAGGAAGTCAAGACTGGTCATGCCTACAGCCGTAAGTGCTGTCCATCGTTAAGTGCTTGTTTTAGAAAAAGTGCTTTCAAAAATCAAGTGCCATCAATCTGTAAATCAGAATCACTCCACCTCAATCCGATGTGAAAAATAATTTTAAAATTTTGATAGGGATGGCCAGTCCTGACTTCAGTTGCAAAAAACGCCTCAGGCTATTGTTTAGTGATGTGGTGTTTCACCTGGTTAGGGGACCCCAGGACCCCCCTAGGGGGGACAGCCCTTACTTCTAGTTGGTTGGAGAAGTGGCCAACTTACCCAGTTCATTGAGTCCCAGGGGAACCCACGTATTGAGTCTTCGGATCCACTGGCGCTCTTTCCCTTTCCTTTGTTGGTCAGACCAGACCAAGTTAGCCTCCAAACCTGTAATTCTTATGTTATGCGTGCCGTGTTCTGTAAAGTGTTTTATGATTTCCCTATTATATTTGTGTTTTGTAATGGTGTATATATGTTGTTTAAGTCTTTCTCTGATTGTGTTCACCGATATACTTTTTATTACATTGTGAGCATGTGATGCAGTATACTGCATTCTTACTGTTGATGTTAAGCTGTGGGTGAATGGATATACCTCCCATGTGTTTAACAGGTTGATAGACGTGATCCCAAGGAGACGGCCGTTGGAGATTTGTAGCAGTGAACCTGGAACGTACCAAAATGTCTTGCAAGTTTTTGAATTGAATTCTTTGAGTTCTGTTATGTGTTGTTGGGCCTTTTGAAAATTGTTTTTAACTTTCCTATTTAGTATTTGTGTGTGTTGGGAATAAGTGGTTATTAATGGGATGACACCCTTGGAGTCCGGCAACCGGGTTCGAGGAGACTTGTCTTTTAACTGTTTGATTGTTGCACTTTTGATGTATCTAAGAAATCTTTTGCTGTAGCCTCTCGGCTTGAGGGCTTTGAATAATGTTTGGGTGGCCATCTGAAAATCCTGTTCATCTGTACATATGCGGTGAAATCGTATTAATTGTGATTTGATTAAACCTTTAAAAGTGTGTTTTGGATGGAAACTAGACTTATGCAGCAAACTATGTGTATCTGTTTTTTTGAAAAATACCTTTGTTTTGAGCGATTGTGATGACGGTTCACCCAAAAATACTGTGGTGTCCAGAAATTCAATGGAAAGTGGATAAAGAATCTGAGAAATTAATGATGGGTGTGTAGATGGTTGCATTTGGAAATGTTCTCCGAGCGTCCCTCCACAGACCCTGTAACAGTTTTATTGCCGTTTTTTGTGGGTGCTGTTCAATATTATTGAGACCGGCTGCTAAAACAACCTTCTGGGTGTGTGGGTGAGTGGATAGTTTACTAAGAATACTGGCAAGATGTGAAAATTTAGCCCCTGGAAAGCTATCTACCTGTACGTTTGGAACTGGTATAGAGGGAATACGGCTCAAATTTGAGTCTCCTATGAATACTACCGGTTGATGAATAGTGATGGACCAATCTGTTCTCTTTTTAACTGTGTTGATGTGTCTATAAGGTGTATTTCTGTGTGAAATTTTGTCTAAGATGTGTTCACCAGAGGAGTCTGATGACGAATCATTGGGGTTTTCCATGGCCATAGAAGAGATGGGGATCAAGGAAGTAGAATGTGATGAAGTAGGGCAGGGGAAGGGGGGAACTATGGGGAGTTGGGAGGAAGGGGGGATAGGAAGAGGCAAAGAAGGGGAGGAAGGGGCAGGGAGAAGGGAAGGAGGAAAGGATTCAGAGCGGGTTCCAGTTTGGGATGAATTCCCATTTGCATGTCCCCTCATCCTAATCCTTTGCGACTTGGCCATGGTTTCCCCAGTGTGGTCATCTTTCTCCTCAGGTGTACTCCCTGATCTACAAAGAGAATAAGATGGAGAATTTGTTTTTTTAACTACTGTGATGGTGGATTTGAATGACTGTACAGGGCTCACCTGTCTGTGATGTACCTGCGCTGTAACCAGGATCTCCCTTTTGGATGCATGAGTGGGGTCACCTGTGGGAAGTACCGGAGATGAAGGTGGGTGTTGATGTGTTGAATGTGATACTGTCTGTGGAGGGCTGGCTGTATGGGCAGTGGCATATGAAATGGGCCCTTGTCTTGTTTCAAAAGTAGACTGTTTATTTTGAATTGTGCTAGAGCAATATTTTATTGTATTTTCTGTAAGTTTGTGTTTAAATCTCTTTTTGGCCCATTTCAATGCCACTGTCCATTCTGGATCTTTAAATACCTGAATGTGTTCCATTAAACTAATGATTGTTTGTGTGTAGTGTTCCTGTAAGATATGCATGGTTTGTTTCATCCAGCGTATTGTGTTGTTATTAAGTTTGTGTCTTGTTTGTTCTGTAGGTGATGAAGGTTTTATGAATTGTGTCAATTTCTGAACCTGTTTCTGCATGCCTGATGGAAGGATATTGGTACTGAGAGAGGTTTCTACTATGTCCATGTGGTGTGTGGCCTGTATGAGTTTATAATATGTTTTTGTGAATGTTTTGTCAAATGTAGTAGTGGTATCTTGTGGTGTATCTATCTGTGTATTGTCCCCATTACCAGTTGTAGCTGGACCTCCCAGGACAGCAAACCTATTCTGCAGGGTTAGCATCTTCAAAAATAAAAAAATGAGGTTAAAACACCAATAAATCAAACATCAAAAAAGAAAACAATTGAGGAGGAGAACAAAGGAAACAGCCCTCCGTTCCTCTTACCCTTGGATTTTTACCATCCACAAGCCTGTTTTTGTGGTTTACAGCTACCTCCTTTTGGCCTTTTGTTGTATTTGAGAGAGAAAAAACCCTAACCCCACTTATAACCCTAACCCTAGGTTATGATTAGGGTTAAGGTTAGGTTTAGGGCTAGGTTTTAGGATTAGGCGGCGGTTAGGGTTGAGGTTAGGTTTAGGGCCAGGTTTTAAGATTAGGTTATGGTTAGGTTTTTTGCAAAAATGTTTCAAAAAGTATCCAAAGGATCTTTGGGCACGGGCACATCCAAAGAGACTCTATCCCCCCCTATATTTAATTGTTTCTATAAATCCAAGTAGGTTTGATTAATTTATTGGTTTAATTATTTATTTATTTATTTTCTTCATTACAGGTCTCCAGGAACCCCCTGTGGATGGAATGAACTGTCTTATCTAAATGGATGGCGGTAGGTATTGAGAGAGGATCCTAAGAAGGTAAGTATTTGAAAATGATTTTTTTAGAATTTATATACAGAGGAAAAGGGAGAAAGGAGGGGGTAGTATGGTAGAGGAAGGGGGGTGGAGAAGAAAGACAAGGACAGTAAAGGTTAGGTTTAGGGATAGGAAAAGGTATAGGGGTCAAGAAAATAAGGGAATTGAGGGTTAGGTGTTAGGTTAGGGTAAGGGTTTGAGGTAGGAGAAGAGTTAGGGTAGGGTTAGGATTAGGGTTGGGGTTAACGGTTGGGGTTAGGGCTTAGGGTTAGGTTAGGGCTTTAGGGTTAGGATTCGGAGTAGGTTAAGGGTGGGGATTGGGATAGAAAAGTGGTTGGGTTAGGGTT
>NC_083470.1:27520126-27553930 GCF_030014155.1 Tachysurus vachellii | reverse complement strand
TCCAAAAACCTAACCCTAACCCCTAACCCTAAGTTTGTTTAAAAAACATAGGAAAATAATGTGCAATACCGTATCTTGACTCGTGGTGGTGCTATCGAGCTGAAACCATGTGCAATCGACTCCCCACCCCCAAATTAGTATATATACCAAATTTCAGAGCTCTAGAGCAAAAAATGAGCAAAAATGTGCATTTGCACATGTGCATTTTCGTTTTGACCACACAACATACTGTAACCCTAACCCTAAAATTTTTTTGAAAAATTCACTAAGTCCAAACCCAAAAATACCAGGTGAATCAGCGTCGCCTGAAACGCATAGAAATATAGGTCCCTCGTGAAACATTTTGAAAAATAGGCCCCTCCTCACAGATTTTGACAAGCCATTCTGAAAAACCACAAACTCCCATCCACTCAAAAACACCACCATTGTGTTTACCCTAACCCTAACCCATGTTTACAATTATAATGGTAACAAAAAATACTATCCAAGATTGGCAATGGCTAAAGTAAGAAGGGGAATCCCTCCTTTTTGGAGGCTTTTTCTTATTTTAGATTCTTTCCTATTTTAGAAACTTTCTTATTATGGTAACAAAAAATAATAACCAAGATTGGTGATGGCTAAGGTAAGAAGGGGAATCCCTCCTTTTTGGAAGCTCTTTCTTATCTTAGATTATTTCCTATTTTAGAGACTCTCTTATTTTAGAAAAATGATGCTAGAAAAATTATAATGGTAACAAAAAATACTATCCAAGATTGGCGATGGCTAAAATAGGAAAGGGAATCCCTCCTTTTTAGAGGCTCTTTCTTATTTTAGATTCTTTCCTATTTCAGACATTTTCTTATTTTAGAAAAACTCTCATCCTTCAGGAGTAAATGATAGATAAATATATAAAATAAAATAAATAAATAGGATAATTAAAATAGGTTAATAGGCAAATAGCTTAATGACTCATTCAATACAGATTATTTAGCTTTAGAAATAGTTACTTTCTGATTGGACTTGGGACACAGGCCGAGGCTTGATCGACCTGCGGCTGGCCGCCTCAGAGGAGGGTGTCTAGTGACTAAAGGCCGAAACACCCTGTGAATCTGAGGTGCACTACTGATGATGTGTCCTAAAATTTAGTCAGTAATCCTAAACACCTTAAAATAAACCAGGCGTGTTAAAATGCATTCTTAAATAAAATAAATAAATAAACAATTAAGCAAACAACTTTTTCTTAATAAAGCAAAAACCTAAAAACTTTTAGTATGGAAGATTGACCCACTCAACCCGGTGGCTCACCTCGTTCTGCTCAACATCAAAAAAACCCAGTGAGGTCTTATTTAAAACAAAATTCTGACAGAGCGATAGCAGTGCAATAACATGCGCCGGCCAGTGCCTTTCCCTTGTCTCCCTATACAACCACACAGGTTAAGACCCTGCGATGGGGGGAGTCATTGTATTCTTTCAAAAACCTACCCAGCCAGTTGCCTTTGGACCAAGCACGCTATCTGACTCTAAGTAAAAGACATTCATTCCTTTAACTTTTTCTCCACACCTACCCTTCCTTTGACCCGGTTGTCGGGTTTACAGGATGGGTAGGTGTGCAGTAATATGCCCAGTCAGGCATAGGGAGTTGACCTGCTCAGCCCAGCAGCTCACCCCCACTCTGCTTCCCTGCACATCTGTATCGATAGATAGATCAGATAGATGGTTGGATAAAGAGTAAAATAGAGTGACAAACAAATAAAGCAGGGGGCACGGTGGCTTAGTGGTTAGCACGTTCGCCTCACACCTCCAGGGTTGGGGGTTCGATTCCCGCAACCACCTTGTGTGTGTGGAGTTTGCATGTTCTCCCCGTGCCTCGGGGGTTTCCTCCGGGTACTCCGGTTTCCTCCCCCGGTCCAAAGACATGCATGTTAGGTTGATTGGCATCTCTGGAAAATTGTCCCTAGTGTGTGATTGTGTGAGTGAATGAGAGTGTGTGTGTGCCCTGCGATGGGTTGGCACTCCGTCCAGGGTGTATCCTGCCTTGATGCCCTATGACGCCTGAGATAGGCACAGGCTCCCCGTGACCCGAGGAACCATCATGACACCATAAAGTTAAAACACACGCTCCACAACTCACAGGTAGACTTTTTGGACACAACCACCTATAAAAGGCAATGATTTCAACACCACAGGAAATTTGGATTCTTCAAGGAGACCGACAGCCATGCACTACTACACAAGGACAGCTACCACCCCAAACACACCTTTAGGGGAATCGTCAAAGCACAATTAATCCGGTTCGGGAGAATTTGCACCCAAAAACACGATTTCCTAAAGGCCAAGGAAATTTTGTTCAAGGCACTCCGGAAGAGGGGCTACACCAGAGGGTTCCTCCGTTCAGTCTATACCGACTAGAGGAGGGACCCCCCCACATCCTCCGGCCCAGCAAGGGAAAGCGGATGGGAGAGTCATCATTCCGCTGACAGTCAAATTCTCCCGATACAACCTCTGCTTAAGCAGGACTCTAAAACACAATTTCCAGTCCACATTCGGGGATGACCATGTTCGAATCTTCCTTGAGTGTTCGGGTACTAACAGCCTTAATGAAGAACCCCAACCTGAAGGATTTATTGGTCCGCAGCAAATTACATCCCCCCCAACCAAAAAGAAAAAGAACCCCACCAGATCATCTAATAGCAAGGAACCCTGTCACAGAGGAAGCATACAACCTACAACAGAACATCCCCCTCAAGACAAAAAATTACGTCTATCTGATCCGATGCAATACATGCGGTAAACAATACATTGGGGAAACATGGAACTTAATACAGACCAGACTCACAGCACACCATTACAACATTAGACACAGGAAGAAAAAACATACTCACCTTGTATACCACTTTCTGAGACATGGATTCCAGGCAGTCTGCAGGCTCGCGGTATAACACAACCCAACGTGGTCTACAAAGGAACGACAAACCAAAGAGAGACACTGGATTAGAAAACTAAACACCCAATACCCCCCATGGCCTGAATGAAAAATGCTAAAAAATTTTGATTAGGATCATGTAAATATTGAAAAATATGTAAAAATTATTATTATGTAAAATTGTGATAGCATGTTAGGATAGTTAACTGTGTTTTGTTCCTCACCCCTAATAAGTGTAAATATTTCCTACACCAAGTTTTACTCTCTTATAATCCTATGTAAATATGTTGGTCCTATTTAAATATATTGGTGCTATGTAAATATGTTAATTAATTTACTTATTAAATGTTTGTAAGGGTATATGATGATTTTGGGCTGACTCATAAGGGCACTGTTACCAGGGGTCTCCCCAAAATCTGAACCCTCACAACTTAGCCCCAAACCTAAAACCTAACCCCAACCCTAACCCTAATTCAAAAACCCTAACCCTAAGTAGATACTTAGTTTTAGAAATAAAAAACTTCTGATTGGACATGGGACACAAGCCGAGGCTCGATCGACCTGCGGCTGGCCGCCTCAGAAGAGGGTGTATAGTGACCAAAGGCTGAAACATCTGATGAATCTGAGGTGCAATATTGATGATGTCCTGAAATTCATAAAAGACCATTTAATTTTACAAACTAGGCCAATACTTAATTTAAAATACTAAAAATAATAATAAATAAATGAATAAAATAAATAAATTACAACACATTTTTTAATAATAACAACATTGGTGACCTGCTCAGCCCAGTGGCTCACCTCCTCTTCATTCAGCATCAAAGGCCCAGTTGGGAACACAAATAGAAAGAGTTCTGTCAGAGCGATAGCAGTGCAATAACATGCGCCAGCCAGTGCCCTATCCTTGGCTTCCTATCTAACCATGCAGGCTTCAGTTTGTGATGGGGGAAGTCTTTGTACTTTTCAAAAACCTAACCCTAACCCGATTTCTGTATTTTATTAACTTCTGGCGGTTGTATACACGAACACCGCTGTCTCTGTCGTCCATGTACTAGTAATAGTCGGGCTAAAAAAACGTAAGTAAAAACGTAAAAAACGTAAATAGCACCATATTGAATCCGGAGTGGCTGCTGCATGCTACTGTAAAAGCATATAAGCAGTTACCAAATGACTTTCAGAACAATCCACAAAAGCGCATCTAAACATAAATAACAATGATAATACAAAGTGTGCCATTTGTTAAAATATAATTTTATTATAGAAAGTAAATATACACATGATGTTCTCTAATCATATGTTATGTGCGTAGTAGTTGCCAGTAACTTGTATCATTGCACTCAGTGAGTAAAATGTCATTGTTTCAATCACTCAGCACATTTACATTCATTAAAAAAAAACGTTACAGAGACAAGTTTAATGTTATGATTTATTAAAACTGGTATCTTCAGTTCACACAGAAAAGGACAATTTAGTCAAAGGACAAACATTTCAGTCAGTCTCTAATGAACTCAAAAATGATCCTGAACTCTTGGCTGCTAATTTCCACTGGACTACAAACTGTTGTAGAAAGAACATTATTTACATTTACATTATTTCATGTCCAGTGTCACTCAAATGAAGATGAGGTTCTCTTCTGAATCTGGTTTCTCAGGGAGTTTTTTCTTGCCCCATCACCTCAGGCTTGATCATGTTGATAGATGTTAGAGATAAATAGTCATTTAATTTTAAACATTTAAATTTTACTGTTTCTAGATTTGTGAAGCTGCTTTGAGACATCAATTGTTAAATGTGCTATACAAACAAATTGAATTGAATTAACGATAACTATCTAGGTAGAATCAAGTTATTGTAGTAGAATTATTGCATTAGAAAATACTTCTTCCTGCATGATCAGTGCATAAAGGTTTATTGAAATGAAGCTCCAATGATGTTAAGAATGCTGAGAACACGTCTGCAGTTTATTACACATTTCTCACAGCAGCAGCTCACTAAAGTTCAGTGTTCAAAGCACAATGTACACATTAATACACATTTTAAAAACATCAAGTACTAAAATATAGTAAAGTAATCATTTCAAGCAGGTGTTATCCATTATAATTCTGAAATTTTATTCCTTGGCATGATAACAGAACAATCTGTGAAAACCCTTTAATCTTATTTACTAAAACTGCACACACAATGAACACTGTAGGACCAGTACTGAAGGGATGTTTGTGGATGACTGGAGATCAGTATGGATAAGCAGAAATGGATATGTAAATGATGAATAAACTCTGGTAAGTGATTTGTCCAAGCTGATTCCGGGTGGTTGCTTGGACCTTCAGGTTCACCAGACCAGACTGATTTAAATAGCGAGTGGTGAAAACGATTCCTCTTCCAGCCTCGCCTTTAATCCCAAACAGCCCCTCTGTAATCTCTCCATTTTGTTCCAGAATGGTGAAAACTGTACTCTCTTGAAGAACACCAGTCTCGGAAAATGCTGATAATCGGATGACGTTCTGTTGAGCTGGAATTCCCAAAGGAAGTGTGAGGAGTTTATACTGAAGGAGGAGAGAGGATCCTGTGACACATCCATGTAAACAGGGCTTGTAACACGTGCTGTGGGCAAATAGAGGACCAATAATTTGACTTGTTAATTAGCTTGACTGTACATGTCACTGTACTGTCAAACTTCTTTCCTCATATACATATATTCCTTTTCATAGATTAGCTTGTTTCATGTTTTTGACTCATGTTTTTTACGCTGATTACAGAAAAAGAATTATGATTTTTACATTTGTTTTAACGTTTTCTAACAGATCTTGAACTTTGAGTACACTGCTTGTCACCATTAGCTTAAACATGTTTAAAGTTGAACATGAATTTCAATTCAGTCAGATGAGGTTGTGAAGTTAACATTTATCATTTTTTACCCTGGACTTCCTCCTCTGTGATAGCTGGCAGGACAGGGAGTGTCCAAACATTGATAACTCCCCCTCATGTTAAAGCACATTTGGCTTGGTCCACACTGTAAACTGTGCTCAACACATTCATCAATATCTGAAATTGTAGCGTCAATACATGATTATTTTAGAATATAAATTTTACTATATTTGTTTCTGCTACAAACATTCAGATGTAAAACTTTGACATTAATGAACATAATGTGGTCTCATGACCTGAGTAGAGTACCTCTACATGTTTGACCATTGGGCATCAGCTGATATCCCGAAGGGCAAAAACACTGAAAACTTCCCACTGAGTTGCGGCACTCGTGTTGGCACGGTTTCCTAAGCACACACTCATCAATGTCTGAGCAGAAAGAAGAGCAGAATCACAAAAAAAATCCCACATACATCAAAGAAATTTTGCATTTTTCAGTCCATCCATAAACTGTTTCATTTTTTTGTACTTTTTTCTTTGGGAACTTACCCACACAGGTACTGGCTTTACTTGTATAACCAGGTGGGCAGGTGTGTAAACTGCTCCATGGTGCCCCTGGCTGTGTGTTCTGTAGCAGCATTAGTGTTTTACCCCTTGTGGATACCAACTGAGGCTGAAGTCCAACCCAAGTTCGATTTCTAAACACATTTGCTCTCTCAAGTCCAGCACACGAGCGGCCGTCCACCAGCAAGATAGATCCCGGGGGACACAAACACCGGAAACTACCAGGTACATTTCGGCACTGATACCCACATGGACTTGGAGACTGTGCACACTCATCAACATCTAGCACATCAGAGTGAGAACAAGTAAAACATCATGCACATATTTATAATGTCACACAATCAGCATATCAGAATTTTTTTTTGGTGTTTTATGATGTGGTGTAGTGTGGTGTCGGGTGGAGTGACGTGGTGGAGTGTGGAGTGGTAGGTATGATGTGTGATGTAATATTTCTATGTATGTATGATGTAAAATATTTTACATTTATCATGAACACTAATAAATCGCACCTACACACGGCTTGCCCACACCCTGTGACCGGTAGCCTCTGGGACACACACATACATAACCACCAAGCGTGTTTTGGCAGATCTGACTGTAGCGACACATGTGACTGCCGTCTTTACATTCGTCTACATCTGAAAAACAAATGTAGTGCTGATAATCACATTATCACAATAAGCAGGTATTATAAACAGCAGAGTATGATCTTTCTAATTAATGACAGGAAATCTGTTCCAGTAAAGATTTAATCTGTTTAATGGCAAATTAACTATTAAAAAAAAAAAAAAAAAAAAGATCTGTGTGCCACAAAAAAAGTATTTGCCCTCTCTTATTTGACCTTCTCTGTTAGACTTTATGTTCATATTGGTTAGCAGTGGTTTCCACTCAAACAGATCTTGCTTACCCAGTCTCTTTCTAAGTACTCTAAAGTAGTCTTTAAATACCTTTAATGTAATACACTTAAAACTATCCATTTTCTAAATTTTGCTGACACTTACCCACACACACACCAGTTTCAGCCAGGGTCATTCCTGATGAACAGCTATCAAAACACTGATATCCTCCATCTGTATTCTTGCATTGCTGGTGAGATGGACACACACTCCTCAAACACTCATTTATATCTACACACACACACACACACACAAAATAAAATGATTAAAAAGGTTTACCATTTAAAGCAATTCAGTCTGAATATTTGCTGTGACATAAAAATGATGTTTCTAATTATATGACAAATGAATAAAACAAAACTCAATTCTATAGTTCTTGTGCTTTGTGTTCATCCAATTAAATGTTCTCTAGAAAGTATAGCAGCTGGTTCATCTGAGTGTTATTGGTGCATCTTCACATGCATACATTATTCCTATTTACAACCTTCACAATAAATGTATGCATTTTATTTATCTAGAAAGGGCAGCGTTGTTGTAATGAGTCTGTCTGTGTTTTGCCCTGTTTCTGTCTGCTGTCTGCCTTGCTGTTAATTGTTTGCTCCGCCCACTCATTTGTTACCATGGACACTAATTGCACTCTATCTCCCCCCCAGGTGTATCGTGTTAGTCGCTGATTGTCTCTGCGTTGTGATTGGTTCCTGTTTGTTATATCTACTCTGTTTGTTCACTTCCCTGGTGTTGGTCGTTGTTGTATGTTTACGTCTATGTTCCTGTTTCCTGTGTTGCTCAGTGTTCTGCCCTGTTTTGCCTGCTTGTTTGTTTGCCTGTTTCTTGTTTTGGTCTATTAAAAATCTAAACTGCATTTGGATCCTCACTCTTCTTTGCCTCACCGCGACAGTTGTATAAATTGGCAGCTTTGACTGTTTAATTGGTGCTGTTCAATGCTGCAATGTTGCTAGCTTGTTCAATTCTCTTTATTCTTAATTCTTTAGTTTTATACAACATCTCCCTCAGTACGAGTCTGTTATATCATTTCATTAACCATTTAGAACATTTCAGCCACACACACACTGACCAAAGCAGCGATGTCCCACCAGGTGGTATCCAGACCGGCAGCCACAGAAGAATGAGCCAAGTGTGTTAAAGCACCGATGCTGGCAGGGAGACACCGATGACTCCAAACACTCATCCACATCTAATAAATACAAATAACACAACTTCAATTTACACAAATTCACATTCTTGTAGCCTTCTAATTATCACATCCATACTACATAATTATACAATTACTTTGAGTAGACTTGCATATTGTCAGTGGGTATGTTTGAGCATGGTAAAGATATTTGATTTTATAATCCCGCTCTCTGTGTTTAGAGATGATTTATAATCCCACTTTCATTGTTACTAATGATATAGAACCCCACTCTCTGTCAGCGTATTCCTCAAGAGCTCCAGTTTGCAGTGCTCATTGGTGACGTCACTTCCGGGTCGCCAGGCTTTTTATCCAGGCAGCGCTAAGCACATCTATCATGCATGATTTTCACCAGATGATCTCCCTCCAGTTCATTTTATATTGTCCTGCATTTGAGTTCCTCCCTAGTACCTCCATACCTTTCACTGACTTTCAGTGTTTATAATGATTTATAAACCCACTCTTATTGTTTATAATGATTTCTAATCCTACTCTCCGTGTATATAATGATTAATAATCCCACTCTCTGGTGTGGCAGGATGAGGTTCCCATTTGAGTCTGGCTCCACTCAAGGTTTCTTATAAAACCTTAATATAAAAGTCATTTTTTGCTGTAATTCATCTTTGTATTTACCCTGTGTAGGCACCGTGGGTTACTGTTCTCAACCAATCACTGTTCCTACAAACACGAGCTGAGGCTACTGACCCTAACCCTAGACAAATATTGTGACCATTAAATGCATGCAGGGCATGAACATAACTAACCACTTGTGAGAAGGAGCAAACATTGACATAAATGCAAACACAAATCCCAGAAATTCTACAAAATTTAAAAATCCAGGTTAGATACATTTTTTAGATCACAAAAAGAGGAAGTGTCCATGAAAATGAGGACATACTGACACCCATTCTGTGCCACCCAAAGAAAGAGATATTATTAAAATTCTACAGTACCTTCACAGCCATCAGTCCTGGTTCTGTTCTCAGTACCACCAGTTCTGTGTCTGAATCCCAGCCCACACTTCACAGAACACCGATAATTTCCAACTGTATTCACACATAACTGGTTATGCGGGCACATGTGAGATCCGTCTACACACTCATCTATATCTGTAGGACAGAAATGCACACACACACACAATGTGCGGTGTTAGAATTATAAGTGTTTATTCATTACTCACAGTGTGTGTGTGTGTGAGACCTTGGCAGCTGTTGCTCTCAGTGTTGATGGTGAATCCTGATGGACAGGTGCAGCTGAAGCCCCCCATAATGTTAACGCAGGAGTGAGAACATGGAGAATCCGACACACACTCATCCTCATCTGAAACACATTAACATATTAAAAACACAACAACACACTAAAGGTGTTAGTTATACTAAGAACCTGATTATACTTGTTTATATCTACACATTAATTCAGATGTCTGTAGCCTGCACATTAAAAATTTGTGCATACCCTGCTTTCCCTAAAGCCAGTTGTAAAGCCTAATTGTATCCCTAAATGGAATCATTTAAAAATGTTTACCAACACAGTAAGATGATTCATCCAGCAAGAATCCTTCTGGGCATTTCTCTCCATCACCATCTACACAAAATAAAACACACATGTGATGACATATTTTATATTTATGACAAAACTAGGTTTTTTAAATAAAATTTTTTTTTTTTAAATTTTAGTGACATAATAAACATGGTGTATGTTATTTCTCCTGCTCAGACCTGCTAGTGTTAACATGACCATGATGAACTTTATTAGTGTAGTGGTAGTTACAGGAGTAGTATAATTGTGTTATTAGAATTTATATGGTGTCTGACCTGGCAGCAATAACACTGCTGTTAGGCGAAAGTCCAGACTGAATTTTAACATGTTGTAGGAGCTGCTGATGTGTGACAGACGGATTTGCTGCAGTAGTGGAGTGAAACTTTTCACTGATCCATCAAACAACAGTGAGTGATTACAGCGGAGCGTCAGCACCGAACCATCACCCTCCTGCAAAGAATTCTGGGTAGACCAGGAGTAAATCTGACCAGTGCCGACCTGCACATATGTCTCTTCAAAATCCTACAGAAACAAAGATATTTACACAAAATTGTATTTATTCAACATGAATGTAAAGTTCTAATGAAAATTAAACTCAGACCTGCTGATGTAGTACTGGGGATAAAAACACTGCAGGAATAAATCCACTAATGACCATGTCCACTAGCAGAACTCCCTCTGCATCCACACCTCTCACCACATGGGTTATCTTTAAGATCTCTCCTACACACAAAAACACAGAGTCAGTCCTATTACAGTTGAATTATTTTTAGGTCTCCGGTGTAATTCTATTTTAATCCTGTCTGAAAATGTTACCTGTGTTAAACTCCATTTGGGATTCTTGTCTGAAAATCCCCCGGCTGATAGAGAAGCCGTTCTTAGTTCCTGCTGATTCATAAACAGCCGTCCAGTAAATCGGAGTCAAAGCAGATATAAGAACTTTAATCAAAGGACCTGCACACATAGAAACTCATTAATTCTCCTTCAACCTCCTGAGATCTTCTCCTTTCTATAACTTTCTATTTAACATTCATAGCATTGTGTTCTCAGATTCCTACATAAGTGGCTCATTTACAGCATTTGGCAGATGCCCTTATTCAAATCAACTCATATTTTATCTCATTATATAAAACTGAGTAATTAAGGGTTAAGGCCCTTGCTCAGAGGCTCAGCGATGGCAGATTGGTGACCTGGGATTCAAACTCACAAGCTTCTGATCAGTAGTTCAACACCTTTACCATTAAACTACTGCATCCACCAGCTTCCTTAGGCTCTGTAAACTGAGTAAAGTGCAACTGCAGGAGAGGAATCTGATCTCAACAACTCTTGCCAGTTTACATTATTTGTGTGTGTGTGTGTGTGTGAGAGAGAGAGAGAGAGAGAGAGAGAGAGACCACATGTCAGAGAAACAGATTTCTCCAAACCATCACACAATTGCTTTGGAAAAAAAAAGCAAAGCAGATCACTTCTGTTCAGTATCATCACTGCCTTGAAGCTGTCACATTTGTTTTGTGTACCCATAAGCTGCAGAGTAGCAATGTGGATTTTAAAGTCTGTGTGTGTGTGTATCTGTGAGTGTGTGTGTGTGTGTGTGTGTTTGTGTATCTGTGTGTGTGACTAACCCACACTGTGAGGAACATTCTCCATGTGAGCCTCCAGTGTGCTGCTTCTGCTCTCAGAGTTCTTGCTGATGTTCACCTCAAGGAAAGACACACCAAACTCACGCTCATTCACCATCCCGATCACACTGGCTCGTGCCCTGCGGAGAGAGTCTACAACAGACAGAGAGACATACAAAGAAAGTGAGTGTGTGTGAAATTGAGTGTAAAGTTTTGTAATTATTTTTATTAAAACAAATAAATAAATAAATAAATAAATCACCCACCTGAACATAAAGATGCCTGGCACTGCCTGGACTCAGTATCTGCAGCCTCACATGCTGCTTCAGTATTGGATGGTTTTGGGTTGTTGCAAAATCTGGTTCGCTGCTGGAGGCCACGCCCACATGTGACACTACATGGCCCCCACTGCTCCCAGGGAGAGAAACCATCTGCATCTACAGCACAAATATTGTTTAAAGATTAAAATGATAATTGATTAGACTGATTATTGAATGTAATAATTGTAAGACAAATACCAGAACACAATAATGGTAAACATCTCACCCTGTACTTTCAGAGATATTGTCCTCTCTGTACTTCCCAACTCATTTTCAGCAACACACTGATACTCTCCTGAATCCTTGCTCTGATGCGCACACACACACACACACACACACACAATTTCTTTCCACCATCCAGTGCAGCTGACATGACAGTGTGTGGTGTATAAATAACAGATACAGTGAAAATATGGGCTGGTTACCGTGGCACTGTACAGAACAAGAGAGCCGTTGAGGAGACGATGAAGGTGCTTAGTGACCTGCAGCAGGTGGCCATCTTTAAACCAGAGCAACACTGGAGCTGGAGTTCCTCTAACAGGACAATCCAACACAACTACTGCACCAAGAGACACTAACTGAGACACATTGGCAGCTCCTCTCAGAACTGGAGGCTCTACAGAGAGAGAAAGGGTGAGAGAGAGAGATGGAACAAAAGACCAAGACAGTGAGAAATAGAAAGAGAGAGAGAGAGAGAGAGGCAGAAAAAAAGGAAACTGAGAGAGTGTGCAGAACACACCTGCATGTAAAACTCACCTGTGATGTGGATAAGTGCTAAAGCTTGGATCGACCCAACACCGTTCTCCGCTGTACACACATATGATCCTGAATCCTTCAATGTGACATTTTCAATCATCAGGAAACTCCGACCCGCTTCATCCACACTGTATCCTGGCCAAGAGAAGCAGGAAAACATCAATGCTGGTGTGTATGCGCTGATAGGTGTGTGTGTGTGTGCATGTGTGTGCCAACAAGTGTGTATGTAACCCTGAGGCTTACCTGTAAAGGGACGATTATTAACAGTCCAGGTGATAATAGGGGGTGGGGTGGAGTGGGCGTGGCAGGTGAGGGTCAGGTTTTGCCCCACCCTCAGTGTCATGTCACTCGGTAACTCCTTAAACTCTGGCCTCATGTTAACAGACAGCTGGACTTTGTGATGCGCAGAACCTACTGCATTCACAGCCACACAGGTGAAAATACCTGCATCAGAGAGCTGAAAAAGGGAACAGTTAGAGCCTGAAGAGTTACAGCTTAGTATCACAGATTGTGTGTGTGTGTGTGTGTGTGCGCTGACCTGGGTTCTCTCAATGATTAGCTCTCCTGATCTCAGGACTGTAAATTTTCCCTGCAGGTTCTGGATAACTTCTCCGTTTTTCTCCCAGTGAATTTTGGGTTCAGGTAACCCTACAGCTGAACACGGCAGCAGACTCTGGAAGCCCTGGATGAAGGACGCTTCTGACTGAGTGACATCAATCATGGGCATGACTGAAAAAGCCAAAACAGCAATATTTACCAACAAAACCCCAACTATCTCACCAGTTTTACAGTGAAACACAGTGTGTGTTTTCTAACCTTGCAGAATCAGTGTGATGTCACGGCTCACTCTCCCTGCACTGTTCAAGGCTGTACACGTGTAAACTCCAGCATTTTCAAGTTTAGCATTTTTGATGTGCAGTGTTCCATTGGTGAATGTCTGTAGGTTGGCTACTCCCTGAACAGAGCCACCCAATTTCTGCCACTGTAGCTCCGGCTCCGGCTGACCGATCGCTGAACACGGCATGCTGACAGACTCGCCAACACTGAGTGTGTATTGATCATGAGGTACAGAAATGACAGGAGGAACTGCAGAGATACACAAATGCACAAATAACACACATTCAGGTCTCACACACATTAGTGCACTTATTGAGCATTTATACAGTCTTTTAACACACAATACACTTAACAACACACAGCAGTATACGCATTACACAATACAGAGACACCAGTGTCCACATTAAGCAACCCTACAGCACACACAGCACATACACGAATATACACAACACATCACAGTTATACTACACACTGTACTAAAAATGTCCTCACACCCAGTGCAAGTGCACTTTGTAAAAATGAGCCATTTGCAGTTAAATACCCTGCAGGATGAGTTCAGTTTTGCCCTCAGTGCTGCCAGCTGCATTTTGTGCCAGACAGGAATACGATCCTCCATCGTCCAGTGTAACCTGAGAAAGTCTCAGTGATCCATCAGACACAACCACCAGGCGCTCCCCTGTGAGAAACATGAGAATCATCAGCACCACAAAGAGCAATTTCACCATAATTACATGCTTTCTTTATCTGCTCATTATTATTTATTAGCTTGTGATTATAGTGATAGTCCACAGACCTGTTGCTATGGGAACACCCTCTTTAAGCCAGGTCACTGAAGGTTTGGGGAATCCGTGAACATCACAGTTCAGAACAACTTTCTGATTCAGCAGCACAATCACTTCTTTAACCATGTTCCTTATTTCAGGAGCCTCTGATTAATCAAAACACACACAGACAAATTCAGTATCAGTAACGTCTAATGTTATCAATTATGACATTAACATATACATATATACATATATGGTGTGATTTAGATGAGTCTGATTATTGCAGCGTGAGATAAAGTCTGATGACTTGTAGTAATGTCTGATTAATGCAGTACCGTGTACAGACAGACTGATGTGTTTCCGTGCGACTCCAGCTGGGTTTTGTGCTCTGCAGGTGTATCTGCCAGCATGAGTTGGATTCACAGCCAGTATCTCTAACATGCCTACAAAAAAACATACACACACACACACACAATTTAAATTTCAGTTGAATCACTTTTCCTCACCACTGTCACCATTGGCTTGCTAATAATTTTATTATTTATATCCTTCATTCATTTCTTCCACTAAAGCTCCTTTGTTATAATGTCCATTGTTAAAAACAAATACAAATAAAACTGATTTGACTGAAACTGAATGTGTGTGTGTGTTTTGTGCACCTGTGGGTAGGATCCTGTAACTGCCCCCCTTTGTGCCCAGTGCTGTACCCCCCCTGGTCCAGCTGATGGATGGTGTTGGACGTCCTGTGACGTGACACGGTAATATCACTGACTCCATTTTATTGGCTGTAACACTGATGACATCATCTTCAATAGATGGGGGAACTATGAAATACAGAATTTTTGTAAGATACTGAAAGTCGAACTTTCTAAATGCATCACTAAATGTTTAGAATTTTGACCAGTGTGTTGAATTGCTGATTGAGGTATAACGTTTAGAAAGGGGTTCGTTGAGGTTCTACCTTGAAGCATGACCTCTATGACCCTTCGCTCCTCTCCAACCTCATTGGTTACTGTGCACTCAAAATATCCTTCATCCTCAAGAGATGGTGAAATTATAAGCAGAGACCCTGAAGTCATCAACCTGAAAGAAATCACACAGAAATAAACTTTCAGCAGATGAATTAATTTATTACCTAATTCTTAAATCTATTCAAAGTTTTTTGTTATTAATCTCAACAGAATCTCACCAATTAAAGTGCAGATTTGACTGCAGTGTGTGAATGTGCAGTGTTTTACCTGTGAGCTCCAGTGTGTGTGTTCAGTGCTTGTCCATTCCTCTTCCAGCTCACTCGAGGAACAGGTACACCTGAACTTTCACAGCCTAAAGCAGCCCTCTGTCCCATTGTCACGGTTACGTTAAAAGGGCCAGGCTTAATGGAGGGACCAACTGTGTGTGGAAAATACAACTGTTATATATAATATAGAATCTTATATACAGCTTGGAAAAACACACCTGTGTCATGATGCACTGTTCTGACCCCACCCTGTGTGTGTGTGTGTGTGCGTGTGTGTGTGTGCACCATAGACACGGAGCTCCATGCTGCGCTGGTCTGACCCCACCTCATTAGACACGCTGCAGTAATAACGGCCTGCGTCAGTGAGTTGTACTGATTCGATGCGCATTGATCCGTCCAACAGTAAAACAAACCTGAGGTTTCAAAACAAAATTTAAAAACTATTATAAATAGTTGAACTATAAATTTAACAAAATTTAAATGTCCCACTGTTTTCTCAGAAAAATGTTGAAATAAAAAGGACTTTATTAATTGGTTTCACCCTAAACCTCTAACCCTCATATAAATACATTTACTTGTTGTCAAACAGAACTGGTACTCCATTTTTCCTCCACGACACAGAGGGGGCGGAGTCTCCCTCCACCTCACAAGGTAGTACCACCATCTGATGGACATGTGCAGTGACCAATGAACTGCCTTCTTTAATAACAGGGGGCACTATGGATGGATCCACAAGTTAAAATCACAGTGAGTATGTGACAGGAGTGTTACAGCATCATCAATGTGAGAGCTAATCATACACAGTTGTTGTAATTCATTCAATATAAAAAAAATGTGTCTTTCCCTGTAATTTTGTGCCAGCAAAGAGCATATAGTACTAAATGTATTATTTTATTTTACTGCCCATTACTCATTAAATGAAATAAATAAAATAAATTAAAGATGAAAGTGTTTGTATGAACTCACAGAGGATCTGTACATGAAACTGCAGACTTGAGCTGCCAGCCATATTGGAAACGACACAGCTGTAAAGTCCGCCGTCTTCTTTCCTCACATCTCCAATCTCTAAATACTGACCACCAGCAATGCTCTGGATCCGACCTCCCAACTGAACAGCCAGGGGGTGGAGAGACAGACAGAGATAAGTGCTATGTAAAGCATGAGGTTTAATGTAATTCACTATATGAATTATAATCCATTTATACCTTAAGTTTAATATTGTCTCTGTACCACTGGATCTCTGGTGGAGGCTCGCTGTCTGTCCGGCACTCCAAGGTCATGTGACCATTAAAGGGTACAGATATAGTTCTGATATCACTAGAACCCAGCAGTTTAGGAGGAGCTACAAAAGGAAAAACACAGGAAATAAAAAAGACAGAAAGAGAAGACAGGACAGATGAATGCAGCAGTGACACACTTACCCTGAACATGTACCCAGAGACTCCGCCCATCTTCTCCTGCTGGGTTACTGACAAGACAACTGTACAAACCTGCATCCTCCATCTAACACACACATACATGCACACGCATACAGTACACACACAAACACACAATCACACACACACACAAACACACAGTAGCACATGAAAAAAGCAAACATACCTTCAAAAAAATCAGTAAAAAACAGTATTAAACTAAATTAGTTAGTATTGGCTGTGATAACCCTCTGGTTTTTAAAATATCTGTAGTCTCATACATACAAATATTTTTCAGCAATATTTAATGTTTTCATTTTTTAATCTAATGTCTTTTTACTGATTCAATAATAGACATAATTTTTATTAGACAATAGACATCAAACATTTGTACAGTATATTAACATGTTTATAACCTCCACAAGGCTGAATAACATCTTAATCAGGACCTGAATGTTGCTGATAGTGAGAATCTGTCCATCTCTGTGTAGTACAACTCTGCTGTCCTCTAGCGGATGTCCATCCTTCATCCAGCTTACAGTGGGTGGAGGAAATCCATCAGCAATACAATCCAACTCCAAAACTCCATTCACCACCACCATCAGCTGCTCTCTTCTTAGAAAGCTGGATATCTTAGGAGGTTCTGAGTGAAACAGACACACACAGATGTTTTTTCAGCACTAAGGACATGAGAAGAAGTAATACACTAACCCCGCATCACGTAATGATTTCGGTGATATAATGTTTAAACAAACACCAGGATCTTCTTGACATTGTCACTTCTACCTAAGACAGTGAGGTTGAAAGTCTTAGTGCTGGTTCCAGCCTGGTTCTTTGCAGTGCAACTGTAAAGTCCAGCATCCTCAAGTTGAACATCCAGCAACTGGAAGCGAGTTTCTCCTCCATCATGTACCAGCATGTTCTGGTGGAATGACAGCGGCTCACTGTCCTTCAACCAAGTGAGGATTGGAGGAGGAACACCATGAGCCTCACATACCAGTGTCACCACAGAGCCTCGAACTATTACAATGTGCTCCACTTTCTCAGCGTGTTCCACCACGCCAGGGCCTGAGGAACAACAGAACACAGAAATGCAGATGATTAAAGTGAAGCAGAAGGATTAAGAAGCCTGAAGCTAAAAAAGAGATCCTTGTAGAAACAGAGAAAACAATTACACATGTTCAATAACTCTGTTATTAATGATTGTTACTGTTATAAACAAACTGACAAAGGTATTGCTATGGAGATGGAGATCCATGTTGTTATACTACCTTCAACATGCAGGTGGAATTTCTGTTCTGCAAATCCTGCTTCACTTCGAGCCACACAGGTGTAAAGTCCAGAGTCAGAGAGCTGCACTGGAGAGATCCTGCACATAAACACACACACACACACACACACCTCAGGTCATCTCTCACACACATACACACACACAAAGAATGTATAGGTGTGTGTGAACTGATGTGACCTGGGGTGTGTGTATGTGTGTGTGTGTGTGTGCTGATCTGACCTGAGGAGTGTGTGTGTGTGTGTGTGTGCTGATCTGACCTGAGGTGTGTGTGTGTGTGTGTGTGTGTGTGTGTATGCTGATCTGACCTGAGGAGTTTGTGTGTGTGTGTGTGTGTGTGTGTGTGTTGATCTGACCTGAGGTGTGTGTGTATGTGTGTGTGCTGATCTGACCTGAGGTGTGTGTGTGTGTGTGTGTGCTGATCTGACCTGAGGAGTGTGTGTGTGCTGATCTGACCTGAGGAGTGTGTGTGTGTGTGTGTGTGTGCTGATCTGAACTGAGGTTTGTGTGTGTGTGCGCTGATCTGAACTGAGGTTTGTGTGTGTGTGTGTGTGTGTGTGTGTGTGTGTATGTGTGTGTGCTGATCTGACCTGAGGTGTGTGTATGTGTGTGTGTGTGCTGATCTGACCTGAGGAGTGTGTGTGTGTGTGTGTTGATCTGACCTGAGGAGTGTGTGTGTGTGTGTGCTGATCTGACCTGAGGAGTGTGTGTGTGTGTGTGTGTGCTGATCTGACCTGAGGAGTGTGTGTGTGTGCTGATCTGACCTGAGGAGTGTGTGTGTGTGTGTGTGCTGATCTGACCTGAGGAGTGTGTGTGTGCTGATCTGACCTGAGGAGTGTGTGTGTGTGTGTGTGTGTGTGTGTGTGTGTGTGTGTGTGTGCTGATCTGACCTGAGGAGTGTGTCTGTGTGCTGATCTGACCTGAGGAGTGTGTGTGTGTGCTGATCTGACCTGAGGAGTGTGTGTGTGTGTGTGTGTGTGTGTGATCTGACCTGAGGAGTGTGTGTGTGTGTGTGTGTGTGATCTGACCTGAGGAGTGTGTGTGTGTGTGTGTGTGCTGATCTGACCTGAGGAGTGTGTGTGTGTGTGTGTGTGTGTGTGATCTGACCTGAGGAGTGTGTGTGTGTGTGTGTGTGATCTGACCTGAGGAGTGTGTGTGTGTGTGTGTGTGTGCTGATCTGACCTGAGGAGTGTGTGTTTTGAGTGCAGGTGTGCTCGAGATGTGAGCTGCAGTGGATTCCCTTCTTTCAGCCAGGTGATGTGAGGAGGAGGAACGCCCATCACATGACACTCCAGAGACACCACACTGTTATAAACAGCCTGAACATCCAGCGGGACATCAGAGTGTTTCAGTATGGAGGGAGGGACTAATGACACACAGACACTGGCATCACTAAGTATTAATATAAGTAACAATTAATAATTTAACAATTTATACTAAATAATTGGTTATAAATAGTGTTGGAGTTTGTGGTGCTTGTGGTAATGATATGGTGTATAAATGAAACAGAAACTGACCCAACACTAACAAAGTGAACACTTTGCTTTCCTGTCCAGACGGACTGACGGCTACACATTTGTATATTCCAGAATCTTCCTTTGTCACTCTCAGGAGTGTTAATGTTCTCCCATGTGCAGAGACACTGTAACACACACTCACACTGCTTAAAACGCCTGATTGACTGACACTGTAATAAACACCACTCCAAACACTTACTGCACATGCTCAGTGGTCTCAAGTTTCACACCATCTCTCATCCAGGTGAGCTGTGGAGTGGGCGTGCCCTCTGCTGCACATGTTAATGTAAGCTCCTCCCCCTCCAGGACACTGACATCAGATGGACCTGTATTCAGTATGGTGGGAGGCACTGACCCAAAAAAAACAAGTAAAGTACAATGCAGGAGAGAAGGAGAGACATGGAGACATGACCAAAGGTGGACAGAAAGGTTGAGATGTCATGATGTGGTTGTGTAGTTACCCTGGATGCTGAGTGTGTAGTTTTTGTGTGTTTCTCCTTCACTGTTGTGAGCAATGCAGGTGTAAACACCACTGTGTGAAAGTTCCAGTGGCCCTAAAGACAACATGCTACCACTTCCTACAACACACACACACACACACACACACATAAAAAATATACAAACACACACACACACAGGTTCCCTATTATTTAGTACTAATTTATATATGAATTTTCATTGTTAAATTGTTTCATTGTGTCATACTTGTTAAATCAGAACAAAAACATTTCCAAACATTGCCTTCAAAAAAAAAAGTTACAGAACATAAAAATAAAAAGTTATAGAAATGTTTGTATAGAAGAAAAGAAAGCAACATAATGCAATAGATTCCTTTCAAAAGAAAAACTCAATGCAGAGTGCTGGGTTTTACTGCAACTGTCATGGCCACAGACTTCCAGTGACGACCATGTATTCCTAAACTGTCAGGTTTCAGTGAGTCTGATCAGTCTGATCAGTCTGATCATTCTCCCCTCGTCTCTCTCTCTCTCACCCACAATGTGTTTCTGCAGGAGTTTCACTCAGTTTGGTTTTGTTTTTCATACCATTCTGTGTGAACTTCTTCACTCTGATGTTTGATGTTGAACATTAACTGAAGCTCTTGACTGGAATCTGTATGATTTCAACATTGTGCTGATTAAATAAATACAGGAATGTGCAGCTCTATTAAAGTGTAGTGTGAGTGTGTACTATAAGGGTAAAACAGACACACACACGCGCACACACACACATTGATGATGAATTTTTTCACTGACCAAAAGCCAAGCCGTCTTTTATCCAGCGCACGTTTGGAGCAGGAATTCCACTTGCGTCACACACCAGAGTGACGTGAGAACCCAGAGTGTGAGTGACACTCTCAGAAACTGGTCCATGAATTACAATAGGTGCTGTAACTCAGATTACATCACACACAGAGTAAACCAACTAATACACACCATTACACACATTCTCAAACACAAATATCGATAAAATGTTTACATGAAAATGTCCTGATCTCACCATAAACTTTCAATGAGAACATTCTCTCCTGCTGACCTGCAGGATTAGAGACTTTACAAGTATAAACGCCTCCATCAGACTCCTGCAGGTCAGAAAACACACATAGATACAAACACTTATGATTAGTGTAATAGTGATTGTTGGTGTTCAGGTCCTGTGTGCAGACTGTAAGTGTGCATGTGATGAATACAGCTGCTGGTCAGTGATAAGTCAGTAAATTTAATCTCACCTGCATGCTGTTTATCGTCAGTTTCTGACCAGAGACCTGCAGGGTTCTCCCAGAGGTCAGTATCCTTCCCTTTCTGTACCACGTGACCTCTGGTTCAGGAACACCTTGTGCCTCACAGCTCAATGTAACAGATGACCCTATCTGAGGGGTCATGACCTCTGATCCCGAGTGTGGTAGTGGGAGAAGAAAGGGTGGAGCTACAGCAGGTAAGACCATGGACAAAAGAGTAAGAGACTAATTATAGAATCATACAAAATATGTACAGCTCTACAAAAATTACAGTAAAATACAATTATAATATAATGAATATATTAATAATATTTATTTGAAATGTTGAGTATAGGAGATGCTATAATAAATAAACATGAAGCTTTACATACAATAAACATTCAGCATGATGCTCTTCTGCTCCTGTCCTCCTGAGTTGGTCGCTGTGCAGACGTACTGTCCTGCATCCTTCTGCTGCACTCTGGAAATCTGCAGCATCTTACCACCTTTTTATCAGGAAGTGACATCACAGTAAACTAGTAAAGATGTATTCAGTGACAGAGACTTTAACAGCACTTCTGTAAGTTGTTCTGGATAAGGGCCATAAATGTAAATGACATAAAGGTGATGATGATCTTCCTGTATGTTACCTGACAGGATCTGAACACCAGAACCGAACTGCAGCAGCTGTCCATCTTTTGTCCAGATGATTTCAGGAGTTGAGTGTGTTTGTACATCACACTCAAGAGAGACCATGTGACCTTCGATAGTATTCATTTCCTCCTCCTGCTGGCCAACGATCCTTGTTGAATCTTCAGAAAGAACAGAGCAGTACTGTACAGCTAGGACGACCAACATTTAAATAAAATAACCCCGACATGTATTAGGATGGATCAGGGATGTGTGTTAATAACCCTGAATGTATATGACTGTAGGTCAGTGTGGATGTGTGGAATGTACTGTAGGTCAGTGCATTAATTACCCTGGACCTTTAGACGGTAAGTCAGTGTGTTAACTCCAGCTGGGTTCTCAGCGGTGCAGGAATAAATGTCACTGTCAGCCAGCTGGATATTCCTGAACTTTAAAGAGCCAGACGGCAAAACCGTAAGCCTGTGTGAGGACACACACACACACACACACACACACACACACACACACACACAATTATTTGAAAAACCATAGCTCCAAGCAGTTGGATTCACATTAGGCATTCTGTAAAAAGGAGGCTGTAGGATCCATATGTGTAACAGCACTTTAATAAAGTAACACAGGCAAACAATCCAAATCGACAGGCAAAAACCATAACAATAAAAATACAGGCAAAATAACAATAAACCAGGAAAGCAGTCAGCATAGCGTACATAATCCAAGGCAAAATAGAGGAGGTGAAGTCAAGAAAACAAAGCGTAAAGATCATATACAGAAAAATTTGGAAAAACACAAGTTCTTGGAATGCAGAGGCGAGTCAGCAATACTTCACACCAGACTATTGGTGTGGTACAGTATATATTGCTGAAATCTCGGAAGTGCGAACTGATGTACAAAGTGACATTCTGGAAGTGTCAGAACTCATGTGAGGGTTCTCTGACGTGTAGGAAGGGGTTCAGTCGGGTTGGTTGTTACACAATACTATCTGGTGTTCAGCTCCCAATCTATAGAAATAAACCACATGAGGTGTAGAGTGTGTTGGTTGTAGAGTATAGGGTGTAGAACATAATATGTAAGGGGTAGGGTATAAGGTATAGATTACAGGATTTAGGGTATAGGGTGTTGGGAGGGAATATATAGAGTATAGACTACAGAGTGGTTTTTGATTAGGGTGTAGATTGTGAGGTGTAGGTTATAAGTTAGAATGTGCACAGGTATATGAGGTATATGGTTTACGGTATGGGGTGTACTAAGTCAAGTGTATAATGTAGGATGTAAGGTATAGGAATAGTTCAAGTTCAAGTTCTGCTTTATTATCAATCTTCCACATGTACAGTACATACAGATAAATATGTTACTCTCAGTCCCAAGGTGCTTACAGATAATATTAACAATAGAAATTAAATAAAGCAGCACAAGGCATTTGGCAGATAAAGTGCAAGTGCAAATGAGCTGACCAATGTTACACAAAGTGACTGGTGCATGTCATCGTATGTTAGTGGGAGGGGGGAGTGGAAGGACCTGTGGGATCTGGAAGGGTGGGGTGGGTTCATAAATCTATGGTGCCTGGGGCAGAAAAGGGAAGGGGGGGCAAGTTTGGGAGCGAGTCACCAGTAGAATAGTAGTTCACAGGTTGAACAGTACCAATAATAATACCAGTAATAGCAGTCAAGATGACAGTCTGGGTGGAGGCAACTTGGCATTCTCCACTTAAAGGCAACTTATTTTATCAATCAATCAATCAATCAAAATTTATTTGTATAGCATTTTCAACACCATAACAATGGACCAAAGTGCTTTACGTGGTAAAAATCATTATATAAGTCATAAAAAGTACAATCATAAAAACAAACTTACAATAAAATAAAAGTACATAAAATACCATACACAATAACTCGGGAAAACATACTGATCATACAGCAAAAGAATTTGAAAAAAGGAATGTCTTCAATTGTCCTTTAAAACTTCCCAAAGACGGAGCCGATTTCAAAGACAAAGGTAACTCGTTCCATAGCACAGGAGCTGCCACAGAGAACCTCCACTCCTCCTCAAATGTGTTCGCGGAACAGACAACAACATCATGCTCATTTGCTCTCAAACAGCGAGAAGATTTGTATGGGTTCAACATAGCTTTGATGTAGTCTGGAGCCTGTTGATGTAAGGCCTCATACACAATGATCAGGACCTTATATTCTATCCTATATAACACCTGAAGCCAGTGTAAAGAAATGAACACGTGTGTTATGTGATCTCTCTTAGTGCCAGTTAAAAGCCTAGCAGCAGCAATGTGAACATACTGAAGGCAGCTATAAGAGATGCACTCAGACCCAGGTACAGTGTACAGGGCATTACAATAGTCCAACCTCATAGGGATAAAAGCATGAACAACAGATTCTAAATCTTTTCTGGAAAGAAGAGATTTCAGCTTGGACAACTTCCTTAAGTGATAAAAGCATTTACTTGTCGGTCAAAACAAAGTTCTGTGTCAAAAATGACACCCAGGTTCCTAACATAACCATTTACGGTGGGAGAAAAATCCTCACAGACAGACTCCCGTAGACTGTTTGTCTCCAAAAACCATAATCTCAGTTTTATTCTCATTTAATTGCAGAAAAACCTTCACCTCAGTTAGGCATATGTTGAAGCTGTCCCATGCTGCACGCTTGTCCAAAGAAAAATAGAATTGCAAATCATCTGCATAGATGTGGTAATTAATATTATGGCGTCTAAAAATAGACACCAGAGGCAACAAATACAGGGAGAACCTGTTTGGTCCAAGAATAGATCCCTGAGGGACCCCAATCTCCAATCTTAACTGAACATCTTCTGTCCCTTAGGTAGGAACCAAACCCCTTCAAGGCCACATCATTAATACCATCATCTCTAAGACGTGCTAATAAAATGCCGTGATCAACAGTGTCAAAAGCTGCGCTCAAGTCCAGCATCATCAAAGCAACACCTTTCCCAGAATCTCTTCCCATTAAAATGTCATTTACAACATTTATTTATGTCCATTATATTATTGTCAGTTAAAAAATCTATAAGTTGAGTGTGGACAACTTTTTCTAAAATCTTACGCATAAAGGGGAGTTTTGAATTTGGCCTAAAATTTTTGAGATCCTGACTATCCAAGTTAGTCTTTTTTAGCACCGGCTCAATAATGGCCCGCTTGAACTCAAGTGGTACTGTTGATAATTAAAAGAATGCTAGGGCCAAGGACATGCATTGCCTCTTTTAAAGGTGCCCTTCCACACAAAAGTGTTTTTACTTGTATTTTTTGCTATGTGTTAGGTCCGTATGTGTTTGTGTTGTGTCAGGAATGTGAAGATGAACTGCTACCTCCCGTCAGCTCTAGACACTGAAAAGAAATAAGCGGAGAAATCAGGTCAATTAGAAAAGCTGCTCAGTGTAACGTGGAATTGATCGAGCTCATTACTATTCATGAGCTCTCCCACTTGAGACCACGCCCACAGAATTCGTGTAGCTCAGTGAGTTTCCTACACAGCAAGGATCGCTAAACGTCAACGGGCTTGTGCTCTATGCAGGAATAGAAGTTCAACAATGCACATGTTGTCCAAGAACCCAGAACCTTATCACCCAAAGCAGCATGTCTAGATTACCGGTGGTGTTTCCCTGCAGCACACATTTTCTACTTCTGTGGGCATTCAGACACAATTCCCACACGTGCACCTGAGAAAGCAAAAGGTAGGTCAGGTTTTTTGCGAGCCAAAACTTATTAGGCTAATACATTGGTATAAATTCGACTGCTTATGTAAGGGATAATTGTAAATTAGTAATAATAGTTGTTTTGTCCGCGGGTATTTGCGAGGCAACGTCTTAGCTGACTTTCACCTTCAATGGAATTCTATTGCAATAATTGAACGGATCTCTCGCAGAATGATATGAAAAAAGACGTGAATTAAAAGCACAAAATCCGTTACCATTCACTGCGGTTATTATATAGCCTAATTATATAGATTTAACAGACCTCAGAAGGCCCATTCATGTGAATGAAACTTTATGCAGCAGCAATCTGAAGAAAATACAGGCACCGCCCTTTTTGTCATCTACACACATTTGGCCACTAGCCAATGGTGTAATGGTTTAAAAGTGATAATGTCAGAAGACAATTTGGTGGGGAGGACATCATAAATGTATGTAGTAGATTTTAAATGCAAGACAATGCCCTCCAACTGTTCCAAGGAAACCAACTTAAACTGACTCAAATCTGGGAGATAAGGTCTCTCTATGATATTAAACACTAAGTGTCCTACTCCTGATATACTCGACCATGAGATGGCCTCACAAGTATACTTTTGTTTATGTTTTATGTTGATGTCTAGTAGTGTCAAACTCACTAGACCTATGTATTCAAATCCAGACTTACTCCACATAAAGGAAACATGTTTGGAATATACCTACTTTATGCTCAATGACCAACAAAATGGACAAAATCACATATGAACAGCTGTTGTATAAGAATAAAGAAGACAATATCCACAATGCTACTATTATACAAGCAGACATGCACAGACAGAAGCAAGGACCGCAGTAAGAGGAAGAAGGCAAGAAGACTGAAGCTTGTCTGAGGGGCGGTGGACGTCTGTTGGTAGAGAAGAGACTAGAAGTAACTATGGAACTAAAGCTTCCAGTTTGTGTTTGAGAGCATGATGACAGAGTTAGGAGATATGAATCAGACACATGTCCACAGCTTTGTTGGTCCAAACAAAGTCACTTTCAAGCAACTCTATCAAAAATGCTAGAATCTAGATCCAATTAGACAGAACACAAAAGCCAGAGAATCAGTATCAGTAGAGCATAAATAGAAAGGGATTGCGTCCTACCAGGCAGTGATTGGTGGAATGAACTGTCCGTTACGGCTCCAGGACACAGTGGGGGTGGGACTTCCCTCAACCTCACATGGCAGGATGACCTCGTCCCCCTCCTCCACTGTTGTGTTAATGACCTCAGTGTGCTTGTGTGCTCCAAGGATAAGGGGCTTTGCTGGAATCAAAAATTAAAAGTCAACTGTTTGTTTGTCTGTCTGTCTCTCTTCCAGTCTGTCTTTCAGCACATCTTACAGTGGACAGTGAGAGTGATCTCTCTTCGTGTTTCTCCAGCTGAGCTGCTCGCTGTGCAGATGTAACGCCCTGAATCTGCTGCAGTCAAGCTAAAGATCAACAAACTCCCATCAGGCTGTGGGGAAGAGACAGGTTTGTCGCCCTGAGAGAGAGAAGGAGAGATTTTTATGATCACACCATGTTTGCCCTCCACTCTGTATGTTCTCCGTACATTGGCAGTCTGGGGTGAGAATCAGTCCCTGGTCTCACTCTGCATGAGAAATCAAATGTAGATGACCTGGTCCTGTATTCAGCAGAACCTGGATCTGTGAAGCTTACTGTGTACTGACATGGGCCCGGCATAAACCTCAAAAACTTTCCAGCTTGTTAAATAATTGGTCTGTTAGATGTTTAGTGTGTTGATTCTATTACCTTGATCCAGTTAATAGAAGGTTTTGGGATTCCACTCGTTTCACACGGCAGAGAAACACTCACTCCTTCAGCAGCATCATAATGAGACCTAGCAGCTGAGATCACAGGAGGAACTACAGAAAAAACCTCATTAGGACTTATATACAAACTCAGAATGTAAATCAGAACTCAAACACACACTACAGTCCTAGTTCTCTAAATATCAAACATGTTCACATTTAAAAGGTTTTGTTGTTTCAGTGTGTGTCCTGTTTCTCACTGTGGATATGCAGGGTGACTGTTATGTTCGCTGATCCAGCCACGTTCACAGCAGTGCACTTATATTTCCCAGCATTCTCTGGGGCAGCTCTCTTCATGTGCAGACTGCCATCACTCCTGACTGAGATCAACTCATTACTCTGGACCTAAAGGGTGAAAAAAAACACAGAACAAATCAACATGTTTCCACCCCACCTACATATACCACACACACACACACACACACCCACCAGCAGGATGTGATTGGAGTATTTCAATTGGCTTCTACCTTTTGTCCATTACGAGTCCAGATGATCTCAGGAAGCGGAGCTCCGTCCATCAGAACACAAGGCAAAGTGATGGGTTCACCAGCTACTGCTGTAACCTCTGATACACTATCATCTAATATAGGAGACGCTATATCAGCAATTTCACACCCACAGACACACACACACAGACACACACACAGACACACACAGACACACACACACAGACACACACAGACACACACACATTATAAGGGTCATAGGGACAAGTGATGAATAAATTCAAAGTTGTGTTTGTGTAAGAGAGAGAGAGAGAGAGAGAGAGAGAGAGAGGCAATCAACCTATAACAGTAAAGTGTGTGTGTGTGTGTGTCTGAGAGAGAGAGAATTGACCTATAACAGTGAAGTGTGTGTGTGTGTGTGTGTGTGTGTGTGTGTGTGTGAGAGAGAATTGACCTATAACAGTGAAGTGTGTGTGTGTGAGAGAATCGACCTATAACAGTGAAGTGTGTGTGTGTGTGTGTGTGTGTGTGAGAGAGAGAATTGACCTATATAAGGTGAAGTGTGTGTGTGAGAGAATCGACCTATAACAGTGAAGTGTGTGTGTGTGTGTGTGTGTGTGAGAGAATCGACCTATAACAGTGAAGAGTGTGTGTGTGTGTGTGTGTGTGTGAGAGACTCGACCTATAACAGTGAAGTGTGTGTGAGCTCGTCCAACTCCCACAGTGCTCTGAGCCACACACTCGTACATTCCCTCATCACTTGCAGAAACATGAAAAATTTCCCATGATGCTTTGGTTGACGACCTGCAATTACACAGACAACAGACGATGGTTTTAACACAGAGGTGTGAAGAGGAGTCTGTGAGATCAAACAAAACAGTATTTATTTTAGTATTTTATGTTGGAATTTTATTTATGTGCTTTTGGTTATTAATATTAATACAGCATTATACAATTTATTATATATTATATTAATATTAATACAGAATTATACTATTTATTATATATTATATTAATATTAATACAGAATTATACTATTTATTATATATTATATTCATATTAATATAATATATCATAAATATTATAATGCTGTATTAATATTAATCTAATATATGAATGAAATGAAAATAAAAAATAAAATAAAAATAAAAACCATGCGGGGTGTGTGTTTGCATGTGTGTTTCCATGTGTGTGTGTGTTTGTGGGGGTGCGTGTGTGCGTGCATGTTTGTGCGTGTGTGTGTGTTTGCATGTGTGTGGGGGGGGTGGTTGTGCGCATGTGTGTGCGCGTGCATGAGAGTGTGTGTGTGCGCGTGTGCATGAGAGTGTGTGTTTGTGCGTGTGTGTGTGTTTGTGTGGGTGTGTTTGTGTGGGTGTGTGTGTGTTTGTGTGTGTGTATTCTCTCACTGGTAGCTGTTCTGGTGTCCCAGCATCTCTCCATCTTTCATAAAGATAAGTATAAAGGGAAGTTCACTCTGCACACTGCAGTCAATTAACACATTCTGCAATAACACACCACGCTGGACAGAGAGCATCTCCACCACAGGACTGACTAAAACACAGGAGAAAGAAACATGAGCCAGAATGTTGGCATAAACATGTTTAAAAACAAATGAAATAAAAAACAGTGAAGGAGACAATTTAATGAAGAGAATAAAAGAGTTGAGGAGAGAAGAGAAGAGAAGAGAAGAGAAGAGAAGAGAGGAGAGGAGAAGAGAAGAGAAGAGAAGAGAAGAGAAGAGAAGAGAAGAGGGGAGGGGAGGAGACGAGAGAAGAGGAGAGGAGAGGAGAGGAGAGAAGAGGAGAGGAGAGGAGAGGAGAGAAGACGAGAGGAGACGAGAGGAGAGGTGAGGAGAAGAGAGGTGAGGAGAGGAGAGAAGAGGAGAGGAGAGGTGAGGAGAGAAGAGGAGAGAAGAGGAGAGAAGAGGAGAGGAGAGAAGAGAAGCGGAGAGAAGAGGAGAGAAGAGGAGAGGAGAGGAGAGAAGAGAAGAGAAGAGGAGAGGAGAGGAGAGGAGAGGTGAAAAGAGGTGAGGAGAGGAGAGGTGAGGAGAGAAGAGAAGAAGAGAGGAGAGGAGAGAAGAGAAGAGAAGAGAAGAGGAGAGAAGAGGAGAGGATATGAGAGGAGAGGTGAGGAGAGGAGAGGAGAGGAGAGGAGAGGAGAGGAGAAGAGAGGTGAGGAGAGGAGAAGAGAGGTGAGGAGAGGAGAGAAGAGAAGAAGAGAGGTGAGGAGAGGAGAAGAGAGGTGAGGAGAGGAGAGAAGAGAAGAGGAGAGAAGAGGAGAGGAGAGGAGAGAAGAGGAGAAGAGAGGTGAGGAGAGGTGAGAAGAGAGGAGAGGTGAGGAGAGGAGAGGAGAAGAGAGGTGAGGAGAGGAGAGAAGAGAAGAGGAGAGAAGAGGAGAGGAGAGGAGAGAAGAGAAGAGGAGAGGAGAGGAGAGAAGAGGAGAAGAGAGGTGAAGAGAGGAGAGAAGAGAGGAGAGGAGAGGAGAGGAGAGGAGAGGAGAGGAGAGGAGAGAAGAGAAGAGAAGAGGAGAGGAGAGAAGAGGAGAAGAGAGGTGAGGAGAGGAGAGAAATGCTGATAATCACCTGGAATAATGTTTGTGTACAAAACACTGGAGAGACGATGGAAGTCAAATCCACCTCCATCTTTCCCCTTGACTTTAATGAAGAAGCCTTCAGATGGAGTTTGTATCTCCGGAACACTCCACACTCCACTCACACCTCCATCCACAGGAACAGGAAGTGAAACACTGAACAGATCCTCACCACGCTTTGACACTAAAACCACACTACTGAGCACACCAGGAGGGTTCAGACCTGAACATTTTAAAAGTAAATGCACAGGAAGTCCTGAGGAACCAAACACACACACACACACACACACACAATGTGTTGGAAATGAAACACACCACAGAGTGATCTTATTCTTTCTAATGAACTTTCACCTTTGATGGGTCGTTCTTTGGTCCTGCTGAATTCTGTGACAGCTGAAGTGGAGAAACCGACTCTGAAGTCCAGGTCACTGACTCCAGTTACTCGGAGTGTGTGTCGCCCACTACACACCACCTATCCAAACATAACACACCTTACAAACACAAGATTTTCAGTAATCCAGGTATTTCTGTGTGTAACAGTGTGTCATTCTTGCTGATTGTTTTTTCTCCACTACACCCACAGACCAGTTCGACTCCTTCAGGACAACAGTGTGACATAACAAGGACATGGTGGTGGTCAGAGTGTACATTAGAATATTATAATGGCTTTATATTGAATATTGTGATAATTGAAACATGATAAAATGCATTTAATGCAGTGATGTTAACCAAAAACATTAAACTATAGACCTTCAGTGTCCACAGTCCAGGACGAGGGTTCTTCAGGTTCACCACTAGGACAGAGTTTGGGATGTGCAGCAGCTCTCTCAGTCCCTGCCTCTCACCAACAGTTCGACCTAAAGCACAAGTATTTAATCACTGACTCATGCACACACTCACACACACACACACACACACACACACACACACACACTCACACACACACTCACACACACACTCACACACACACTCACACACACTCACACACACACACACACACACACAATCATTTAATCAGGGCTATAAATAAGATCAGTTACCAACTGGATCTCTGAGCTCAATATGAGGTGTTGGACCACTCAGCGACACAGTCACCTCCTTAAGACCGGGGTCAAAGGGCAACTCCCACCGTGACTCCTGACCAAGTTCATGGTCTGAAGAGAGCAAATGGACCTTCATGGCCTGTACTGTCTCTTCAACCCATTTCAGAACCTGAAAACACAAGACAGTAACACAATCTCACTGTGAAGTAATTACAGGAAAAAGTCAGTAAAAATTCAGTCATTCAGTAAACAGCACAGTTTTAATTTCAGTAACTGAGCTGAACATTACTCACTTCACTTCCTGCGATGTGGTCAGGTAGCATGTGAGTGTTAATGCTAAAGTTTGGACCTCAGAATTACCTGCAGTGTTTGGTTATAACAGCAGCATGTCTCAGTTATGTCTGATTCTGGCTTACAGATGAAGTCTATGTCTAACCATCGTTCCTTTGGACCTTCCAACTGGTTATGGGTTTGTGTGTCAGAAGCTGCGCCTTGAGGGGGCTACTGTCATGAATGGCTTCACTGTGGATCACTGTACTAAGAGTACCTTCAGTCTAATAGTCTGTTATGAGGTTGATCTTCACCTAACGTGTAAAGACAGTGTGACTCAGCTGTACTGACATCTAGGGCAAGCTCATTCCACTACCACAAGTCAAGTCAAGAAGCTTTTATTGTCATTACAACCATATGTAGCTGTTACAGTACACAGTGACATGAGACAAGGTTTCTCCAGGATCATGAAGCTACATAAAACAAACACAGAGATAAGGACTTAGTAAGTAGTCGCAGCCACATAAAGTGCATCCTGGTAAACCTGTGCAACCTGGTGCAGGACAAGACAAACAAGACAAACAAGACAGTGCAGGACAAGACAAACAAGACAAACAAGACAAACAAGACAGTGCAAACAAAAAATACAAGACAATACACAAAAGAAAATAAAAAAACAGCGGTGACCAGTGTAAATACTATATGTTCAGTGTAAATACTATATGTTCAGTGTAAATACTTTATGTTCAGTGTAAATACTTTATGTTCAGTGTAAATACTATATGTTCAGTGTAAATACTTTATGTTCAGTGTAAATACTATATGTTCAGTGTAAATACTTTATGTTCAGTGTAAATACTGTAAGTTCAGTGTAAATACTGTGTGTTCAGTGTAAATACTGTGTGTAAACCAGACAGTGATGCAGCTGCTCAGGATGCTGTCAATGATCCCTCTGTAAAACATGGTCAGGATGGGGGGTGTGTGTGTGTGTGTGTGTGTGTGTGTGTGTGCCTTTCTCAGACTTCGTAAGAAGTAGAGACACTGCTGGGCTTTCTTGGTGATGGAGCTGGTGTTGAGTGACCAGGTGAAGTTCTCTGCTAGATGAACACCAAGAAATTTGGTGCTCTTGACGATGTTCAGAGGAGAGTGGTCACTCTGTGCTCTCCTGAAGTCAACAACCATCACTTTAGTTTTATCAACATTCAGAGACAGGTTGTTGACTCTACACTAGGCAGTTAGCTGATGGTCGTGTTATCGGCCAACTTGATGATATGGTTCGATCTGTGCATTGTCGTGTCAGGTGCTGAGGGACGATTGTGTTGAATGCTGAACTAAAGTCTATGAACAGCATTAAGTGTCTTTATTGTCCAGGTGGGTGAGGGCTAAACAAAGAGCCGTGGCAATGGCATCATCCGTGGAACGGTTTGGAAAATACGCAAACTGTAGGGGGTCCAGTGAGGGTGGTAACTGGGTTTTGATGTGTCTCATGACGAGCTTCTCAAAGCACTTCATGATGATGGGTGTGAGTGCGACGGGACGATAATCATTGAGGCAGGACACTGTATACTTCTTGGGACAGGGACATTGGTGGTTGTCGTGAGGCACGTAGGAACAACAGAGATGCTCAGGGAAATGTTGAAAGTGTCAGTGAAAACCTCAGCTAGCTGTTCTGCGCATTCCCTGAGCACCTGCCAGGAATGTAGTCTGGTCCAGCAGCCTTCTGTGGATTAACTCTGCATGGATTTAATCTCCACGGCTTCTGGTTGGAGCGTGTGGTGATGGTCTTGGAGACGGTCACGTCATCAATGCACTTGCCGATGTAGCTGGTCACTGAC
>NC_083470.1:27512626-27515126 GCF_030014155.1 Tachysurus vachellii | reverse complement strand
CAAAAGCGTCGTCCATGATTGATGGAACAAACGTGTACAAGAAACGGAAATGTTCATGTGACATTAGCAACACATTAAGTGTTTATGTTTGGGAACTTTATTAAACCAACAGTTCAGGTCCGTCAGCATACTAAAGTACAGTAGCTCAGATTATTATATTACATTATAATATTGTATCATAAAATCTTTTGTGTAACACAATTATAGTGATAAAGAGAAGTAAAAAAATCGAGCCACAGGGGTTGCAAGAAGAATGTTGCTTAGACAGCGAACATACCAGAAGCTGAGACAGGCTTTGAGTGGTGAGGAAGATCTTCCAGATGACTGGAAAACTACAGCAGAGGTGATTAGGGAAACAGGTAGGAGGGAGCTAGGTGTGTCATCTGGAAGGAGAAAAGAAGATAATGAAACATGGTGGTACAGTGTGGAGGACGTACAGGACATCGTTCACAGGACGAGGCTAGCTAAAAAGTGGGTTAGAAAGGACTGAAGAAAGTAGACAGGATTACAAGGAATTGTAGCACAGAGTAGAGAGGGATGTGACAAAGACCAAACAGAAAGCAGGACACTGTGCAGAGAAGATGGAAGGAGTATTTTGAGAAGCTTATTAGGAAAATGAGAGGGAAAGACGGGAGGTATAGGTGAATACTGTAGAGCAGTAATTAGTGGCGATCTTTAAGAACGAGGGTGATGTGCAGAGTTGTAGCAACTACAGGGGTATAAAGTTGATGAGCCACACAATGAAGCTATGGGAAAGAGCAGCAGAAGCTGTGAGCAGCAGTATGGCTTCATGACCAGAAAGAGAGGTTAACCATGCGCTGAGAAGGTTAATGGAGAAGTACAGCGAAGGTCAGAAGGAGCTGCACTACGGTCTTTGTGGATGTAAAGAAAGTGTATGACGGTAATGAGAGAGGAGCTACTAGAGGTGGTTGGAGATGTCAATCTTGCCTGTGCCCTGCGTCAGTGACCAGCTACATCGGCAAGTGCATTGATGACGTGACCGTCTCCAAGACCATCACCACACGATCTAACCAGAAGCCGTGGATGACTGCTAAAGTGTGTGTGGCTGAAGACTAGAGACCTAACCTTCAGAACAGGGGACAGGGCGGCACTAAGAGCAGACATTCAACAGCCATTTCCAGGACAGCAGAAACAGAGACTAAAAAGAGTCTTTTTATAAAAAGAAGAAGACCTTTAATATGGAAGGTAACGTTAATGCTGAAAACAGACCTGACGTTGTATTAGACTTGATGTGATTAAATAATAATATTTTTAATGCCTTCGTGTTCATGAGCTGTGTGAAATATTAAACAGAGCTTTAGTACGAATCTCCAGCTAATAAGAAATGATGAACGGCTCATTAAACTGGGTGATACACGTGTACGAGCGGAGGAGTAGGATTTGTCCGTGGAGCCGGATTTCAGTAGAACAACGTAAAGGGGCGGGGCATCTGGTCATTTGATTAGAATGAAATTCAAACAGGTTTATTGAGTTCATTTGATTTGATCAAGTTTGAACTTCTCTATGAAACTTTAGGTAAGTTACTGGTAGAGTGATGTGATTGAGAACCCTGATGTAGAGCCACCTTTAACAATTACTTGGTCTCATGATGTTACTCCAGTACCTTTGTGCTCCATATTGTTTTTGGGGAGCAGTTTGTTTCTGATTGTTCTGTCATAAACATTTCATTTGCTTACAGGTCATGTGATGCATTCAGTTTTGCTGACTGTGGAGTGACTGGATCATTATGTCATGTCTCATGTCATCTCCCTTTTACATTTATCCAGATCAACTTTCATCTCATATTATCCAGCTGAGCAGTTGTGGGCTTTGCTCAGGGGTCCAGCAGTGGAAGATGCAGAGATTCAAACCACAAATCATCTAATCAGTCCAACACCACTGAGCTACCACATTCCACTTTAGTTATGATGCCATAGCTGGTCTTGCTCGACTCCCTGCCTGCACGTTACATATAATTCAGTTCAATTCAGTTTATTTGCTATAACACTTTTAACAATGGACATTATCACAAAGCAACTTTACAGAACAAAATGTAAATGTATTTGTATTTATCCCTAATGTTCAAGCCTGAGGCTACGGTGGCAAGGAAAATCTCCCTTGTTGAGATGTTCTGAGCAATAAACATTGAGAGGAACCAGACACAAAAGGGAACCTCGTCCTCATCCGGGTGGCACCAGAGAGGGTGAATCATCATAAACTATCTCGAATAATAAAAATGTGCTTTCTACAGTTATATACAGTCATTTGGAGCTCCTGAGCCACTCATAAATTAGCTCATCATCTGAGTTCATTATACTGTAGATTCAGCATTAACACCTTCGTGATGGAGATACAGCAGATGTAGACTGTTATTCTGTGTATTGTTTTCCTCAATGTTGGCATTTACTCTTTAAATGTCTGAAATGTCCAGAACACAACTGGTGCTGGTACAATCTCTACATCCTTCGAGATGGGCAGAAGATGGTGCCATCTTTGAACT
>NC_083470.1:27497626-27507626 GCF_030014155.1 Tachysurus vachellii | reverse complement strand
AATTGTTGAGTTCTGAAATTAGTCATTTCTGAGAGGAGGACAGAAAATAACACGGTCGATCTGAACAGAAATGAAATGATAAAATAGCACCTGTAAAATAATAGAAACAAAGGAAATTACTACATTAAAATTTAATCCACTCTTAAATAATGATCACACATGCACTTTAGAACAGATCACATATAATAACTAAGAAAAAGCAATTATTTTTTGCACATTGTACATATTAAAACAAACAAGCACTTTTCACTTGTCTTTGCAGTAAGCTGAGGTCACAAAGCTTCTTCAGCACATCATCATGCAGGTCGGTTGTTGCATGATTACTGTACTGTAATAACATCTGGTGGTCGTATACATGAACACCGCTGTCTCTGGTGTCCATGTACTTTGAAAAGTTTGGCTAAAAGCACAAATAGCACCATTTTGGATCTGGAGTCACCGTTGCGTGCTACTGCTGCACCGCCATCTTGGATCTTGAATGCTGTTCATAGACTTCAGTTCAGCATTCAACACAATCATCCCTCAGCACCTGGTTGAGAAGCTGGGCCTGAACACCTCCCTCTGCAACTGGATCCTGGACTTCCTGAGTGAGACACCTCAATCAGTCCAGCATTGAGAACTGAACCACATCAAGGGCTCAATTTCTTTACTTGACTTGTGAAGGAAAATAAAATAATGAAGGCAAAGATCTTAATGAAAATCTTTTTATTCCATCTTGAAAATACATAAAGTTTTTTGGATAAAGTCAAGAAGAACGCAGGACTACTCCTCCTCTACTGTTTTTCTTCTTTCTTGTTAAAATGGGGTTTAGCTTTAAATGTAAATTAAATATAAGAACAGAGCATTTCCCAATATCCATCTGGATGAAACTATTATCTAGCCAGATGTCTTTAAATGGTGATCATTGTCATGAACACCTTGGTTTGGTGCTGTTACAGGTGTTCAGGTGATAGTATTGTTATATGGTAAACACATATACCCTTTGTTCAGTGATGGTCATTGAGGTTCTTCTGGTGCTCCCATACTAACTGATTAAGGTTATTTATTTAGTGTTCTAACATGTTCCTCTAAGGTTCACTATATACACTATACATGGGTTCAGACAATCTTTAATTTCTTACACTTGTATGTTTCATCAAAAGTCAAAGTCAAATAAAAGACACCACCTTAATAAAGTTGAGGAATACCTGCTTTGATTAAAATGAGCAGGTTCTTTGTAGCTACCACTAAGTTTACAGCAGCAGGCAGAGCTGTAGAAAGGCCCATGAAAGTATGTAATAGTCTTTAAGGCATGCTGTTGTTCCACTCAGAGCACACTGTACATCTCCTGCCATTACAGAACAGGGGCATGAATGCTGAGCTCTCCAGCTGTTCTTGTGGAAGTTTGAGATTTGAGAGATTTAAAGTATGAAGTATCACACTGGTAGGCGCAGGAAGGCCGGAGAATTTATCAACAGACTTAAATGTGTACCATTCATGACTCTATAAGCATCCTGCTTCCACATGCACTAAGAATTTCTACAGTATCGGGCTATGGCCTTCAGTTCGCTACCATTACCTCTCATGGGGATCAGTGTGTGTTTGCTTGCAGCCGTGGGGACCATCATACACACATAACACTCATTTGTGATCATTTTGGCAGTTGAATTGGCAAGTTGCCAATAAATGTTTTTATACACATTTCTGCGACTTCTAGTAAAAGTGAGACTTTCTGGAGTCTTTTCTGCATTCTCTTCTATTAACAGGCAGATCATTAGGATGCCAATGGTCCCTAGGACTCTAGGGTGATAGTCAAAAAGGCTCCTCATCTTAACAGGAGCAACATGTTGATTGTCTTTGAAGTCAGATCTTTGTGTGCGTGTGTGTGTATGAGAGTCCGGGTGTTATAGTCAGTATGTAATACTGTATAGTTGTCTGCTGTCGTAAATGTCTGTCATATTTACCTCTTTCACTTTTTCTCAGTGTCAGCAAGCTGTGTTATATCAGGGTTTTTTCTGAATCAGACACTTTATGCGTTGTAGAGAGTCAGTTGGAGCTCACGGGAGAGTTTACTAGCACATCCACGTCACTCTCTCTGCAACCTTACATTTACATTTACAGCATGTGACAGACGCCCTTATCCAGAGCGACGTACATAAGTGCTTAAATCTCTAACATTGAATACATTAACGATGGCTCACTAAGTTACATACTTAAGATACCATGAGTTTAAAACATTTGTTCAAGTTACAATGAAAAAGTGTCAAAGGTTGTGTGTGTTTTTTTTTTTTTGGTGCGGGGTGCAGTGCGAGGAGTGATGAGTGAACCTTCACCGCAGTCTGCACAGTCAGAAGTACCTGAAATGGCCCAAGCCACCTCCTCGTTGTCCAGCTTTTCCTTCACCACCACCCAGTCGCCTTAGGCAGTGTTTCCTCACAGTGTTTACTCTTTACTCTTCTCTATTTTTACGACGAGCTTCTCAGCCATTAGCGGCGGTTTTATTAAACCTCGCAAACAAGACACCTTTAGCACCTAATCCCAGATTAGTGCCGTGCTTTACTTTACTTTTTATTCCTAGGCCATGCACTAGGTGCCTATCCAGGTCCCTGTCGACAGATCCAGGTCTAAATCCTGTCTTTATAGCCCTTTCCACACAGACAACCAACAATATAATTTTACTTTTCAACACTAATACTTTTAACTGAAAACAGTTACAACCTTACAATTACTTAGCAATGTTCTTTAACACAAATAAAAAATAAGTTCTCTCACCTTCCACGTGTCCAATTACTTTGATTCCGGCGTTGATGCAGCTCACTGTGAACTCCCGAGTCCTCTCACGCTCATGGCCAATTTTGCGGTTCGAGGTGAAGTTAACATCCTCCAAGGCGCCAGCAGTTCACCTCCTCAGGAGTTCCCATAGCCGATCCTCAAGTGCGGAATCCTGCCGACGAAGCCAGCTTGTTGTGGAAGTTTGAGTTTTGAGAGATTTAATGTATAAAGTATCACACTGGTAGACACGGCAAGAGTAAAAAGGTTTCACAGTTTGTTGTGTTTTGACGCGCAGCAGGACCCAACACTCCTCGTGGAGCATGAGAAAGGTCGGGCCACCATCATTGATTACATCAAGATTTTATAGACAGGATTCAAACATAGAAGACATGTAAAAGCAAAACATCATCAATCATTGGCTCAAATGCACAACACCTGCTCATCTCCTGACCAAGCTAATCTTGTCTTACCAAGGTCTAGAAGCTGTTTATGAGCCTAAGTCCTGCCAACTCGTCTCCAGTCCCCTCTGTCTTTGTCATAATCTAAGAAAGCAACCGCTGACAATGACAATATACAGTCACACAGCTACAAGTCACGGGCATAAAAGGACAAGGCCTTGTTACAAAGACATGTTACTGCTGAGACACGAGTGATGCTAAACCTAACCCTGTCCCTAATATAATATAATATAATATAATATAATATAATAATATAATATAATATAATATAATATAATATAATATAATATAATATAATATAATATAATATAATATAATATAATATAAAGCTCTATTAGGTTTGTTAGTTATACTAATAAACTTTAAAATTGAACAGACATCAGTTTAGTGTTTAATGTGTTTGACATTCTAAATATATTTTTGGAGACATTTAAACTCGAGGATTTTAAAAATCAGTTGTTCGTGTTTTATTTGTTTTATTTTTAAAGCTTTATGTTTAAGTTTGCAAAAATGTGTAGAGTGCATTCTGAGGTAAAGACAAGAAACATCATTCATGTGCTTACTTTAATATGACACAAATGTGTGTGTGTGTGTGTGTGTGTGTGTGTGTGAGAGATACACATTTCAAATGAAATAAAGTACAAAACTGTTTAAAAGGAATTTTTATTAACAAAGAATATAAATAGATTTTAGAAATAAACATTTTGGATTTAAAAAAATCAAAAAATAAATAGAGAATTATCAAACTGAGAAAAATAAAAATGTGTGTGTGATTAATTACACAATGGGTATTATTATTATTATTATTATTATTATTATTATTATTATTATTATTATTATTATTTGGAGTGGTAGAAGTTTCCTGATATTACAGACCACTCTCATTTTTCTTTCACCTTGTTCTTTTTTAGAATCATTAATTTTTATGTTCTCTTGTTCACACTAGCTGGGCCTTGTTAGCTGAAGGGAACATTGTGTTTGTGAAAAATGTGAGTGAATACAAGCCCTTCTCAGTAGTGCACTTAGTGAGTGACCACCAGGGGGAGCTGTGATCCCTCAGTCTGCCTGTGTTCCATTTCTCAGCTCTCTGTGCTGCCCTCTGTCACTCTCACACACTGTTTTCATGGTTTGTATATGGGGAAGCTGGTTTACTGCCACTGAAACACACACACACACACACACACACACACACACACACACACTATATTAAAGTTAATAAGAATTTTTAGGCAGTAACTATGGAAACATGGCCGGTGGCCTGGAGTATGTATATAGCTAACACATGCTAAGGATTTCTGAGAGTGTAGATTGATAAGTGAGATTGAATGTAACGTGAAATTTGTCTTATCGCCCCACCCCAGTGATGTACAGCTGCAGTACGACTTCCTGTAGCAGCAGCAGCCAATCACACACGTGCAGGCGAGCAGGAACGTCACTCCACATATGATAGCGATCACTTCCTCCAGGTTATAGGACATTTTCACACCTGAAGTTAGATCCTGATGTTCACAACGTTTACCTATAAACCCAGGGTGACACCTACAGACACACACATACACAAACAAACACATACACACACACATACACAAACACACATACACACAAACACACATACACACAAACACACACACATACACAAACACACACACACATACACAAACACATACACAAACACACACATACACAAACACACACATACACACACAAACACACACACACATACACAAACACACACACACAAACACACATACACACAAACATACACACATACACAAACACACACATACACAAACACACACACACACATACACAAACACATACACAAACACACACATACACAAACACACACATACACACACACATACACAAACACACACACAAACACACACACACATACACAAACACACACATACACACACACAAACACACATACACACACAAACACACACATACAGAAACACACATATACACACACACACTGATTAGTCCGTTGTCTCTGTGACATTCAGGACAAGAACATGTTCTATAATCATAATCATTAGTGTTATGAACGTTTCTTACGTGCAGTATGCGTTGTTGATATTTTCAGGATAAGAACAGAGACCATGGATGCACAAACTCTCATGTTCACCTGAGCACGGCCTGTAAACGGGGACAACCAGGGGCTCGTCTACACACAGACACAAGACGTTATGATAAAACATCACATTTTTCTCTTTTTTCTTTAACTGTGGTCAAACTGCATGAGACTGAGTTTTATTTTCTCCTAATTTATTTTCTCTTGGTAATGAATGTGACTCTCTCTCTCTCTATCCTTATCAGTTTATTAGTATTTGTAAAGTTAAATAATAAAGTGTGTGTTGTAAAATAACATTTTGAGTAACAGGGTGCTGTGTTTAAGCAGATGGTGTGATAAGTGTTAATTAGACAAAATAATCAGTTTGTTCCACGTGTCCACTGAAGATGTGAGAAAACATCCAGCACTCACACTGGAGACTCATTCACCACATCACACACACACACACACACACACACACACTTTTCTACTCACAGAACCTAACTATATTGATGATAGTACAAGTTATTTATTTATTAATAATACGAGTGATAAGACAGGATAGTTTATTAGTAATATAAAGCTGTGATGTGAAGCTGTTAGAGAAATCTAATCAACACCTTCTGACCAATCAAATTCCAGAACTGAGTAGTTCTGTTTATGTCGAGTAACAAAAAATGTGTTTTGAATCAGTATAGTCAGAAATGTGTGTGTGTATTTTAACTACCTACAGTAGATCATTGTTAAAAATCACTTTTATTTATTTATTTTAAATGTTTAAATTTACTTTAATATCTGAACATAGTCAGTGAAAACACAATATATTAACACTACAGCAACAAAAATACAAATATCAATATATATAGTAACGACAACAACAACAACAACAACAACAACAATAATAATAATAATAATAATAATAATAATAAGTACTTACTGTATGTGAAGTTGTGAGTGAAGTTCAGATTTTGGGTTTTGTTGAGTTTCAGTGTTAATTTGGTTTCTGCACATTTCACTGTTCGGCTGTAGAACAGTGAAACTGATACAAGAGCAAAAACAGCTTCAGGGGAAAAAAATGTAATTTAGCCAATTTATAGTCTGAACATCTTATAGGGAAGAAAAAGAAACACACACATACAGACAGACACACAGAGGCACACACACACACACACACACACACACATATACACACCATACCATACATGTATTTCTTTAGCTAACATTATCACTAGTAGAAGTGATTTATAAAATGATTAATACATTTTTTGCTTATTTCTTTGTCTTTATTTATTTATTTCATTCTGAATTAAACTTAAATATAAACAATATTCTATTCAGTTATTTAACATAACATTAAAACCTCAGTGCAGATCATATTCTGTTCTTTTGACAAAAATTAATCACAGTAATTTGTTAGAAAAGTGGAATTAAATAAAACAAACTCTTACCAAAACACAAAGATTTCTCCACACACTGTGACATCTTCTTACTTCTGAAAAAAAAAACCTTAAAGTTTTCACCTAAAATAATTAAATAAATAAATAAATATATAAGATGTTTCAGTACAGATATTCTCTCAGTCTGTTTCTGCTCCAGCTGTATTGCAATTTATCACAATTTACATGTTTAGCGTCGATGTGACGCATAAGAGCTTTCAGCCAATCACAGAGTTCCATCAGCTGAGTATCTACTTATAAAAGAGCTTCCTGCCCACAGGTCTCAACATGCACTGACTGACACACACACACACACACACACACACTCTTAAAGAACAGGAAACTATGTGCCTGAACAGGCCTGCAATACCTTAAAAACCAACTCACACATACACACACACACACACACACACACACACACACACACACAGAGCAACCACATTTTTAAATGGACAAATTTCAAATGGACTTATTTTCTGTAAATCCCCTATGTTAGTGTTCACTGTTGAAAGTGTGATACAAATAAATCTGAAGTGAAGGAATTTTCTTCTTCTTAATATTATTAATAATAAACTTCAGTCATTAATTACGTGTCTTAGTTATGAAGCAGATATTTCAGAAATATTATGTGAATATTATGTTATCCTAGACTCGTCTTTATATTTAGAATTTTTTTGTATTATATTATACAAAATGATCTTAATAACAAAGCAGGAATTAACTGTGTGTGTTTCTGTGCTTTTACAAGTAAGTGTACTCACGTACCTAATTCATCTCTATGGTCTCTAAGTGGTTCTGTTCACCACAGCAGTCATGTGACTTCAGGCTCAGCAGCAGTGAGCACCACCAAGTGATGAGGCTCCAAGCAGAAGTCAAGCATTGGGATGGACGAGGCAGGTCCTGTGAGAAGGAGTCAGGAACACTGGGAAGAGAGAGAGAGAGAGAGAGAGAGAGAGAGAGAGAGAGAGAGAGAGAGAGAGAGAGAAGAGAGAGAGAGAGAGAGAGAGAGAGAGAGAGAGAGGAGAGAGAGAGAGAGAGAGAGAGAGAGAGAGAGGAGAGAGAGAGAGAGAGTGAGAGAGAGAGAAGAGAGAGAGAGAGAGAGAGAGAGAGAGAGAGAGAGAGAGAGAGAGAGAGAGAGAGAGAGAGAGAGAGAGAGAGAGAGAGAGAGAGAGAGAGAGAGAGAGAGAGAGAGAGTGAGAGAGAGAGAGAGAGAGAGAGAGAGAGAGAGAGAGAGAGAGAGAGAGAGAGAGAGAGAGAGAGAGAGAGAGAGAGAGAGAGAGAGAGAGAGAGAGAGAGAGAGAGAGAGAGAGAGAGAGAGAGAGAGAGAGAGAGAGAGAGAGAGGAGAGAGAGAGAGAGAGAGAGAGAGAGAGAGAGAGAGAGAGAGAGAGAGGAGAGAGAGAGAGAGAGAGAGAGAGAGAGAGAGGAGAGAGAGAGAGTGAGAGAGAGAGAGAGAGAGAGAGAGAGAGAGAGAGAGAGAGAGAGAGAGAGAGAGAGAGAGAGTGAGAAGAGAGAGAGAGAGAGAGAGAGAGAGAGAGAGAGAGAGAGAGAGAGAGAGAGAGTGAGAGAGAGAGAGAGAGAGAGAGTGAGAGAGAGAGAGAGGAGAGAGAGAGAGAGAGAGAGAGAGAGAGTGAGAAGAGAGAAAGAGAGAGAGAGAGGAGAGAGAAGAGAGAGAGAGAGAGAGAAGAGAGAGAGAGAGAGAGAGAGAGAGAGAGAGAGAGAGAGAGAGAGAGAGAGAGAGAGAGAGAGAGAGAGAGAGAGAGAGAGAGAGAGAGATTTATAGAGAGAGATAGAGAGAGAGAGAGAGAGAGAGAGAGAGAGAGAGAGAGAGAGAGAGAGAGAGAGAGAGAGAGAGAGAGAGAGAGAGAGAGAGAGAGAGAGAGAGAGAGAGAGAGAGAGAGAGAGAGAGAGAGAGAGAGAGAGAGAGAGAGAGAGAGAGAGAGAGAGAGAGAGAGAGAGAGAGAGAGAGAGAGAGAGAGAGAGAGAGAGAGAGAGAGAGAGAGAGAGAGAGGAGGTGATCGAGAGAGAGAGGAGAGAGAGAGAGAGATGGAGAGAGAGAGAGAGAGAGTGAGAGGAGGAGAGAGAGAGAGAGAGAGAGAGAGGGGTTGTGGTGGGCGACCGACTCGTCGCTCGCGCTATCATCGCGCTCTCTAGCGCGCGCTCGCTCCTGCGCTCTCGCGCGCTCTCCCGCTCTCTCTCTCGCATCCTCTCGCTCCTCGCGCTCTCGCTCGCTCTCGCTCTCTCCCTCTCGATCATTTCTCTCTCTGCTCTCTCTCGCCCTCTCTCTCCCTCGCCTCTCTCTCGCTCTCTCTCCTCTCTCTCGCTCTCTCTCTGCTCGCTCGCGCTGTCTCGCTCGCCCGAGCTCTCGCTCTCTCTCTTCTCGCGCTCTCTCTCGCTCTCTCTTCTCTCCTCCCTCTCTCTCTCTCTCTCGCCGTCTCTCTCTCGCTCTCGCGCTCTGCCCTCTCTCTCTCTCTCTCTCCCTCTATCTCATTGCTCTCTCTCTCTCGCTCATTCTGCTCTCTAGCTCTCTCTCTCTCTCGTCTCTCTCGCGCTCTCTCTCTCTCCGCGCTCTCGCTCGCGCTCGCTCCTCCGCTGCGCGCTATCTCTCCTTCGTCTCTCTCGCTATCTCTCTCTCGCGCGCTGCGCTCCTCCTCTGCGCTCTCCTCGCTCTCTGCTCTCTCGCTCGATCTCGCTGCGGCTCCCATCTCGCGTCGCGCCGCTCTCGCTCTCCCGCTGCCGCTCTCGTCTCGCGCGCTAGTCTCCTTCCGCTCTCTCGCTTCTCGCTCTCTTCTCTCTCTCTACTCGCCCTCTCCTCCTCGCTCGGCTCTCTCGTCAGCTCCTAGCTCCGCTCTCTTCTGCTCTCTCTCTCTCGCGCTGCTCTATCGACGTCCGTCCTCTCCTCTCTCTCTCCCGCGCCTCTCCTCTCTCGCTCTCGTCTCGCTCGCTTCTCTGCTCGCTCTCCCTCTCCTCTCTGCACTCTTCGCTCGCCTCTCTAGCTCTCTCTCTTTCCTCTCTCACTCTCTCTCCTCGCTCTGATCTCATCTCTCTCGCTCGCATCTCTCTCTCTTGCTCGCTCGCGCGCTCTAGCGCGCGCAGCATAGATAACCTCCAGCCATCAACCAGCAACGCCGCCCCAACACCCTGACATGCAACCCACACATAACCCTGAGCCTGCCCAAGGCCGATAGATAGGAGAGAGTTAGAGTGAGAATAGAGAGTTAGATATAGTGATAGGAATTGATGATACAGATAGAGATAGAGCCCATACTGCCTAGTGGAGACCAGCGGGCGCCACCCCCCA